>NW_022900937.1:15681606-15705986 GCF_012274545.1 Fukomys damarensis
TCATTCATAGGAAAATGGATACATATTGAAGATATACTCCTAAGTGAAATAAATAAGTCCCACATGTGTAAATACCAAATAGTTTCCCTGGTGTGAATATTCTGCAACAATGCATAAGATTCTAATAAGATTACTGACATTTAGAAATGGGAGGAAAGGAGCTAAAGGTGTAGGGAAGGTGTGATACGTAGGGGAAGAACAAAAAGGGAAAAGAAAAAAATGTGAGAGAATGAAAAGATGAAAATAAAGTGTTTGTAGATGGGGAGGGGAGGAGGGGGTGAAGGGAGGGCAGAGGTAAGGGGAAAAAAATGAGAATCAAGACTTGCCATGTAAAGGTACATGATCCCAACAATGAATGTAACTGTACTGTATCCCTAAATGTACCAATAAACTCAATTAAAAAAAAAAATATTACGAATACTTACTGATGTGTGTGTGTGTGTGTGTGTGTGTGTGTGTGTAGCAGGTTATGAGACTCCTATATAAAGGAAGCAGTTTCACAAGCAAGAACATATGAGATTTACTGTTTACGAAATTACCAAATGGTACCATAAATATAATAGTAGCTTTACCAGTGGGTATTTGCTAAGCTAAAATATTTGCATTAAACATCAAAATGTTGTCATGTTTGAGTATAAGAACAACTGTCCAAGTCATATGCCAAGATAAGTTTTGAATAAACATATAAACACACATGTCTAATTTTTGTACAAGTTTGCTTTCAATTTAAATGACCTCAGGTATATGAATTTGATTAATTATACTCCTTGGTTCATGATATATTATCATCAGTGGTCCATGCATGGTCCACTTTTGTATTTATGTATTTATTTATGATACTTGCGAATGCAATAGGTAGAAAACTGACAATAACTTAGTTATTTGTTTCTACTCCAACACTTCTCTTCTTATCTCCTCTAAGGTTTTATTATCCTGAAGCCTAGGTTTATTATTCTCCTGCTTTCATTGCTGATGAATTTTGTTTTATATATATAAAGATGAATGATGTTTTAGTTATTTCGAGTATTCTAAAAGAGTTCCAGTTTGTATAATCTCTTTGGACATACTCTTTTCATTCAATATAATATTGCTAACACTCATCCAAGTAACTATATGTAACCATGGTTCATTTGTTTGACTGCTGCATAATACAGCATCACATGAATATACTAAATTTATCAGAAATGCCTTTTTAAGGTACCCAACAAAATATGTATGACAAAAATCATTATTTGTAACATTAATAGAAAAGTTTGGAAAAATAATCAAACACTAATGTCCACAGAGAAAACATCTGAACACAATACTGAATTATAATCTTATTTATTATCACATTTATTATTAATTATCAGTTAAATTTTTGGATTTCAAAATCAGCTACAAAAATTCATATGATGTAGCTAACATTATGAACATTATATACTATTTGGTATTACATACATACCAACAAAAATAATTTAGACTGGCAAAAAATAAAAGGTTTAACTGCCTTCCATGTTTTAGCAAGAATTATTAAGATTAAAAATGTTTTTAGTTTTACTAAAATGAAAAATAAAACCAAATCACACAAATAACTGAAGTTTTTCATAATATAGAAAACAATAAAAATTGAAACAATAATGTCATAGATACACAATGTATTAAAATGTTTTTAAAATAAAGCAGAGGCTAATGATAAAGAAATATTCATTTTTTATCTCCTTAAGCACCTCAAATTCAGAAGCTATATTTAGCCTTAATTTACAATGACAGTGTTGGCATTGAGCTTATTTTATTCAAGATCAAAATTTCAGAATAAGAGGTGCCTTGTTTTCTAATGCTTATAAGCTATATTTCAAAACCAAAAACTGTGCAGTGAACTAATATTAGAACCACGGAGGAGAACTTAAAGATCACCTAGTCCAATTTCCTCAAGTGAAGAAACAGAGGCTCAAATAAACTGACCTGCCAAATTCACATTAATTTCTTAATTCTACTGGGGGTAGTTCCATATATCCTGTTATCAATCAACTCACAAATCACTGATCCATTGAAATTTCAACTACTTGGCCACAAAAAGGTTTAATCAACCAACAATGAACTACCTTCATATACAGCAAAACATCCTATGAAACAGCTAGACCCTGTGCTAACTAAATCCTCTCTACAATTTAAAGCAGAGGCAGCAAACTTTTCCTTAAAGGGTCAGATAGTAAGTATTTTAAGCTTTTTTGGCTCACAAGATCTCTGTCACAACTGTTCAACTCCATTGTAGTGTAAAAGAAGTCACAACAGTATATAAACAAATGAGTATGGTTGAATTTCTGATTTACAGAAACAGGTAGGAGGCTAGGGTGGCCTACTAGTGCTATAGTTTGCTCGCCCTCAATTTAAAGGATGAAATTTATGAGGTGCATGACTCAAACAAAACTTTGTATGAGTAAAGAGTAAGAAAGATGAGGAAAGATACCATATGAAAGCATTAGGATAAAGAAAATAATTTTCACCAAAATATTTAGTCTGACATCAAAAATACTTTGAAATAAAATGCTTAAAGTATGAGAATGGGAGAAGTTTTAATCTTTGAAGAAATCATAACAATCTACTGTCTTTGTCTTGTTTTATCTGAGTACAGTAAACATTTCTGAAAAGCATACCAAAAGTTTCTACATAGTAATTGAGATTAAGCCCAATTTTTACTTAATATTAATTCAGAGTCACTTACTACATGAAGAAAATATGAAGTCCAACAAGAAATTTTTGAGACTGTTTACTTGTCCTTACAACTTTGATTCTTAAATGGAATTTTCAAAATGAACATGGCAGAGCTGCAATACATACTTTACAAATCATAAAATATGTAGGCAAGCTAAAAGGGGAAAAAAATTAAACATGCCATCATGTACTTGCTTGAAGCTCTTCTTTTTTCTGGGGCTCAACTGGCCAAAAAGAAGTAAATACACTACCACACAAAAATCAGAAGACAAAAGAAGAAATTTGATACAGGAGACAACATTTACATTTGCCCTTCTTTATATAATTTAATTTGAAATGAACAGATAAAATAGCATTTTACCCATACATGTTATACCATGAAACACAGGTTTATAAATATTTCTAGTATTATTTTTAAAACAAAACCCTAATACCATGTTTAACAACTGAGAGGGAAGGTCAAATTGTATTTTAACTAGGAAGATTTAACTAGTAAAATTCCTGACGCAGCTTCATAAATTGTTGCTTTGATATTCCATCACTTTCCACTGTAACAGCTTCCATTTAAATATGAAAACTAGGGGTGGGGATTTAGATCATTGGCACTGTGTCTGCCCCACAAGCGCAAGGTCCTCAGTTCGATCCCCAGTGTCAAAAACAAAAATGTAAACTTAAATCAAGCATCTACAAAACAGTGTAGTCTTTCTCTGAAAATGTAAGTTTATCCTGTATAACAAATCTTTTAAATATTTGTAAAAGAACTAAAATACTAATATATTGTGCCAAGTTTTGTCAAAAACTTGATAGGCTCTTATGATAATTAAATGAATTCATATTTATAAGGTGCTTAGAATTATGCCTGGCATGTAGAAAGTAGCTTCTAAGTCTTTAATAAATATAAATTTCATATTCACTCTGTGATGGTAAGCAGAAGAAATATGTGCCCTACCCCAGCAACAAAAATTCATGCTATTGAACAGTGATTGCTTGTTTTTTCTCCTCTCATTGAGCTACTTTTCACAGTTTGTGTAAGCTCTTGGTCTAAGAAAGCCAGTACTGTAGGAAGCAGGCTAGAGTACTGTCAGCACATACATGTAGTTAGGTCAGGCTCCTGTGGTCCTAGCTACTCGGGAAGCTGAAGTAGGAGAATCACTTTGAGGCCATGAGTTTGAGGCCAGCATGGGCAATAGAGCAAAATGTACTAAGTCTGCAGCATTTGCTCTCTAGAGTTAAGTGATACGCATTCATTGTGCTCGCTTCGGCAGCACATATACTAAAATTGGAACAATATGCATTCATTAATATGACAGGGAACTTTTCACACAATATTCACCTGAGCTAAACAAAATTAGGAAAGTAAGTATGTTTCAAAATTTAATATAATTCCTAAGTGAATTGTCAATTTTCAAAGAATTATAAAATAATATCATATTGTACATTATATTGACATCATTTAGTTTCTTTGATCACAAATACCTCTGTAAGTTTTTTAAGAAATCAGGCAGCTTGGACACATTATAATCTCTAACACTTTCCCAAGGATGTTATCAAGGAAGGGTTTTATTATGAAATATAATAGATTTAATATGGAACTTGTTTCTTCCCAACACTTTAGAAAATGGCTACTACTGGCAATAGTTAACATTTCACATTTCTTTTTAATCAGGACCAGGGATCAAACTCAGGACCTTGCAATTGTGAGGCAGGCACAGGCATTTCACATTTTTACAACCACAGTATAAATGGTTTTAAATAAAAGCACTAGTTAATAGAGAATACTTACAAGAGTTTTCTATGGGTTTATATTACTTATTATTCTTTTCTATTTACATGTGTGATGTAACTACATCCTTTATTACGACAGAGCTTCTAACAAATGACTTTTTGGGGGTGGGTACCGGTGATCAAACTCAGGTCCCTTGCACTTGTGAGGCAGGCAGTGGAACCACTGAGCTAAATCCCCGGCCCTGAACAACTCTTGATAATACAATAAAATTGTTCCTCAAGGAATTTTTTTTTAAATCATCAGTTCATCTATTAGATGCTTTATACTAGAGATCAAAAGGGAAAAATACTAGAAACTTTGAAAATGCATGTATTGAAGGTGAGTGATCAAAGAGAAGTATTCCCTGTAATACTCTCTAAACTATAGCAATTTCATCAGTGAGTGAAAACATGGAAAATCATGTATAAGCCCCTAACACTGGAATACACTGTTTCTGCAATTTCACAGAGGTTTTTTTTTTTTTGGTACCGGGGATTGGACTCGGGACCTCACGGCTTGGGAGACAGGCCGCAGAACCACTGCGCTATATCCCCAGCCCGGTCACAGAGGTTTTAAAAAGTGCGTTTTTACAAAAAAATTTGAAAAATGAGAAACAATGATTACTAACTCCTTAATATTCCCAGATTATACACACACCCACACACATTTTTTTTTAAAGAAAATGGTCTTGCTTTGAATACTCCTGATAAATAATTCTAAACTATTTTGGTAACTGTATTTCAATGACAATCAGGTAAATTTCAATCTATCAGGTAAAGACAGCTGTCTAATTTAACCAGATATTTAATATTTTCTTAATACTTACCTCTCTTTTTATGAGATGATGCCAAATCCAAATCAACATTTCGTCTGCCACTCTATTCAAAGTAAAAAGTAAATAAAATTTAGTCATGAAAAGTACTAAGACTTAATAAAGTATTAGAATAATTTATACAATGAAAACAATCCATACTTATTCACCAATCAAGTTAACCTAACAACAAAAAGTCTCTAAATACCCACTGAAAACAGCTGTAAGTGTAAGCACATAATTTCTGAGATGCTAACTCAAGCAAAAATGTCAACGTGCATATTAGTTATCACAGTGAAGTTGCAAAACTGTTTCTTTTGCTGTTACCTCTTCTTTTTTGGAAACTATCTTTCCTCTTTACAGTATAATTGATGCCTAAGGCCCTTGCAGCAAAGTTCCATTTGCCAAACCTACTACTCTTTCCTCTTATCTTTACTTTCTTTTCTTTTCAAAACTTGCGGTATCCTTTGCTAGTTGTTTAGAGAAGATAACAAGATGAATCCACACTAACATAAAAAAACATAATCCTAAGCATATGGTAATATTTTTAAAGTTTTTTAAACTTGTTAAAAATAAGAGAAATTTCAAATTAGTGACATGCACACATACCAATTAATAAAACAGTGAAGCCTTTCAAGAACACAAGCATATTTCTGTATGTATCTGGTAGTGGAAGGTAAAAAAACCTATTCATTCTGCCCTTATATATACCCAATCACATATAACAAATGCATGGCTTAAGTTTATAAATTTGACAATATGTTCTTAGCAATTTTAACTATATTCTTGCTCATACTCATAAAAGCTGCTATCAAAATGGTATGACTGCAGAAATGACAAAATAAATGCATTTGGGAAATGTCACTGTAGAAAATCTTCACACGTATAGAAACATACAACCACGTGGAGATATTCTGCCTTATTAGCCCCCTGCTCCCACATACATAAACAGAAATAAGTATATTCTCATTTTATGAAGAATACACCAAACAGCTCAATTAACAGCACCTGAAGAAATCACTGTGTCATTAAAAAAAATTTTTTTATTTTGGCTGGGGATACAGTTCAGTGGTATAGTGCTTGCCTAGCTAGCATAGGTAAGGCCCTGGGTTCAAAGGCACCAAAAAAGAAAGAAAAAGAAAACAAATATTTTTTACCACATACTAGTTTTACTCACATAAGAAATTAATCTCATGACTCAAAATTAGAAATATTTGTTTCTTTTAAACAACTGGGTTGTTTTTATATTTTAGATGTTATGGGGCATACAACACTACACTTTTGCAGTAGGCCCCACTTCTAGCAGAACACCACAACACCTTCATGGGATGTACAAGTCTTACCCAGGGCTTTGTTTTCCTTTCTCAGCTTTTGTTTAGACCCTAATTCATTCACCTAATTTACCTTTTTATCAAGTATTTCTGTTTATACACTAAAGAAAATCCTTTGAGACAAGAGGGACAAAAGTTACTATAACCAGAGCCTTGTACATCCACACCTTGAAAACAAAAACCCTTCTTCATTAAATCTGGGTATACCTACCAGTGTGTAACCCTCTTCATCTGATTCAGGCTGAGATAAGTCAGATTCACTCCTCGATTTGATCAGTCTATAATTTGGACTTGCATGGACTAGCCGGCTCTCTGCAGTAAGGCTTTCACTCCTGTCTCACATGCACAGAGAAAAGGATGTTTTTGGTTTTGGACTGTTAGTGAATATAAAATTGAATGGAAATAGGAGCATAAAAATAATACACACATACAGTGAGAAATAATTATATCTGTTGAAAGAAAATCCTTATTTAATCAAAGCACAAACCCGTTTTCAATTAAATCAAAATAATTTGCATGCCACTGAATAAGAGATGCAAATAATTTCGTGTTTTCAAATGATATTGTTCACAAGTATGAAAAACTGTGCCTCCTCATTTAATCAGAGATGTATATTCCACGCTGAACCAGTACCACTGTTACTGCAAATTCATCCTACTCCATGTGTATTTCCTCTTCCTGCCTTTGTTAATTTCAGAAGAACAAGGTAATTTTGAGAACAAACCACTTCAAAGTATAGAGGAACAAAGGGAAGTGAGTAAGGTTTTCAAGTTTCTAGTCAGTCCCACCTGGTCATAAGTCCACCCCCTTCAGAGGCACTTGTTGAAGGCTGCTGCAACTGTCCTTCTTCCCTCCGCTTCTGAAGTTCATCAATCACAGGACTCACTCCTAATATTAACAGGGCACAACGGTGGATCACAGAGTTGCAGGCAGCCGTGTACACATCCTGACCCTCGGGTAGGTCTGCGCTGACCCTTCGCTCTTGCTGAGACTGAGGAGGTGGATCATCAACTCGAGCCCCAGACCCTGCCCCACTGTTCATTCTATCTCGATCACGGCTACGAGCTACTTCACGGGCTGAGAGGAAACACTGAAAGATTTCTGTAACATGCAACACAAAAACAAGGTCTTAACACATGGGGAGAGAAGAGCAAAGAAAATAACAATAAAAATAGTCAAAACGCTACTGAAAGACGAAAATTATTTTTCACACATTAAATACAAAATAGTAACTTAGTCATATCAAAATATATTAAAATATTATACTTCATAAAAATTACAATAGGTAATAGTCACACATCTTTACAGAATTTAGATCTGGCTAATTCTATCCTGAAGGACTTAAGGATATACTATCTTAAAATATGTGAAATTGGTATATTAATTATTTCAAGCTGAAGTCACTTGAGGAACTGTAACTTCAGAAGATGACATTTAGCCTGTCTTTCCTTACACACAGAAAATCACAGATTTTTTGGTAGGGATGTCCATTATACACCAAGGCCAGAAAATAGCTTTGATTATCAGGAACTGGTAATTGGGGTTGCAATGAATCTGAATAAGCAAATTCTTAGAAGCAAAATTTACCTTTCACTAGCTTTCACTAAGAAGGATTCAATAGTCCTTCCCCCATACCGAATATATTTCTTAGTACCATCCCTAGAATTTATCCCCTAGTCAAGATATCCATTTGTCCCGTCATCCTTCACAAAGTTGTTCTTTGTCTAAAAAGTACACAAGCATCATCTTTTGGTCATTTCTTTGAACTTTATTCTCTTACGAAGATTCCCATGTGTATATAAAATTAATAAAACTTAAATACTTTTCTCCAGTTAATCAGATCTTATACTCAAGTGATTCCTAAATCTAACCAGAAAGCCTACATAAGAACTAAGGAGTAGGAGGGGGGATCTCCCTCTTTTCTGTACAATTTCGAAATCTTATTAATGAGTTAGATCAATAGTCTTCAAAGTATGCTCCCAGATCAGCAGCAGTAGCAACAGCATCTGGGCACTTGCAGGAATACAAATTATTGGGCCCACCCCATTCCTTCTGAAACAGAAGATATGGGAAAAGAGCCTAGAAATCTGTTTTAACAAGCCTTCTGAATGATTTTAAAGTCCACTAAAGCTTATGAAGCACTAGGTTAGATAAAAATAACTTTCTGAAATGTTCCTGGTCTTGGTATGAAAAATGTAAGGTTACAAAGGAAACAGACAAAATTTAAGTACCACTTTATATAATGAAAAGCTCCCTTTCTCCTTCCAAAGTCCATATAATTGCTAACATATACACCTTGATCTACCTTAAAGATACCAAATAAATGCAAAGGCACTAAACCCATATCTGGTTATGATACATCGGCAAGACTAGGAATGTCTACCTGATGCTAGCACTTCCCTAATTTACAAGTATAAAATACTAGAGTAGGTAAAAAGATCTTGATACAATGGTGTATATTTCACAAAAGCTAAAGAAATTTTTTTGCTCAAATTTGGAGTGAAGATAGTGGAAAGTCAGCAGAAAAATACTAGATTCACCTGATAATATGGAAGCAAAAACTTTAAAAATTTATGTATTTATAAAAGTATAACTATTTTAATCATTCTATTAAAAGTCCCTTACTTCTTTTGTTTATTTTGTTTTGTTTTTGTTTTTTGAGACAGGGCCTCACTATGTAGTTGAGACAGACCTGGAACTCACTATGTAGGCCAGGCTGGTCTCTAACTCACAGCAATCCTCCTGCCTCACCCTACCAAGTGCTGGGATTATAGGTGTATGCCGCCACACCCAACTAAAAGTCCCTTACTTGTATAAAAATCAAAGCAACAGGTCCTCTTAAAATCCAGAGGCAAAAATCAGTGAAAGTTAACAAAATAGTCACTGGAGTTTTTTAACAGACTTGGTTCTAATTCTGCTACTGTGGCCCTAGGTGAGAATTTCGACTCCTTAGGTCTTAGTTTATGTACCTCTAGAATGGAGTAATACTAGAAATTTGTAAAACTGTTGTTACAATTAAAAACTAATCTGTGTGAAATACTTGACCCAGTGCCTACAAGGGGTGTTTAAAAATCATAGTTTAAAATGTATTATTCCTTGAGTGACTATTATGCTTTCTTAGGGTTTTACTTAGTTACCGTGTTTTCCTCTTTAGCCTTTGCATTGAGGGATTTCAGAATTAAGTTTAAATTCAGCTGCAAAAAACTTTTTTTTTCTTTGCAGTACCGGGATCTAACTCAGGACCTTGAGCTTACAAGGCAGGAGTGATACCACAGAGCTAAACCTCCGGCCCAGCTGTAAAAATTTCTTCAGCCTAGTTTTTAAAACTACAATCACTCTTCCTTCTCATCTCTAAACTAGTTTTCTGCTTTTGAACCTTATCATTTCCTTTTTAAGTAGTGTTTAATCTTATATGGACCGCTCAGAATTTTTTTAGAAGTATGTGAACACAAGTAAATTGGTAAGAAAGTAAGGGTCAAGGTGGCTGACATACAGATGATCTCAACACCAAATGTATAGCTGACCATAATTTTTAGGCTATAGACTGAATACATTCTCTAAATTGAAATGGTGAAATCACTCAAAAGATACTAATAAATATTTGAAAAACTTTGACCTTTCTTCTCTTTCAAAATATAAATAATTACCTTTAAAAACTATCTGTAGCCTTGGAATATAAAAGTATAAAGTTTAGCCATCCACACAATGGTATTCTCATACACATTCCTTCTCCCTACTGAAAATAATTCTAAAAGTTCTACACATGGAAAACAATTTGACTCTCTTAATAAGCATAGTTGTATTTTGCATGACCTTGTTCAATGACTCATGTGTGTCATTTCATCATGAGGCTCAGACACTTCGTGTCTGCTTCCGCAGCTTTTCAGCCCTGGACACGCAACCCTATAGCGCTGGAATGGCACTAGCACAGTTGTGAGTACCTTTTTGAAATGTTAGCTCATGTAAATTCAGATCACCAGTAGAGTATAGGGTCATCTCAGAAAAACTATAGAGCAACTCTGCCTTTCTCTCTCAAGTCAGCTTTCCTATAAAAAGAAGGGCATGATGTTTATCTCTAAAGTAAAAAGAATGTACTCACTGCCAGCTGTCATCACTTCATGTTCCCGTTCTTCCTCCTCATCCTCTGGCTCTGGATGCCCCTCTTCCCGGTCTCTCTCAGCCTGTTCTTCCATCTCAGCTTCTTCATCAATGGTCCGGGTAAATGAATGTTCCTGAGGATCAACATCTGCAGAATCTTGGTTGTTTGAGATCTTAACGAAATTATCAGAAACTAAACTGAATATATTTTTCAAGAGCTTTTAAAAATTTCTTAAAGCTCCAACTTCATCATAAAAATAGTGCTAGTATCAATAATAGCACACAGATTTTAAAACAAAAACACAAAAGATATAAGGGATTAATCTTAACAGATGAGAAACTATGCACACAAAATATATATATACATGGATATATACATCCTCTCTGGTATTTTTATTACAATGTCATACAATAAACTGATTTACATTTATACTGCTATTCAGCTACAAACTACAGAGCAGCAACTTAAAAATAAATTATGGTAAATACAACACCAAGCAGAAAAGGTAATTAAAGAACACAATTTTGATTTTGTTCTTTCTGTCAAGGTATAGTTTTTACTCTGTGGATGGTTTATAAATTCTAAATTTTAAATAGTTTTTCTTTAACTTTGTTAGTTTTACTTCCATCATCACACTACCCTGCAGTCACAAGTACATACTCAGAAAATCAAATACCATAAAACATATAACTTCTCTTGCAAATTACAGTACAAAGCAAAAATGAAAATTTTATATCTTCTGATCCCATGACCAGTAAATAACTTAGGAATTTCACAAAGATGGGGATTCTAAGCAGTCAGACTCATATATGTATATCATTTATCCCCATAATGTGAATTTCAAATATAAGCCTCAACAAAATGGCACACAAAGTCATTCTCAGAGTCACAAAAACATTAAGTTAGTATATGCCAAAAGTATGTTCTAACATAAATGTACAGATACCTTGGTTTGTTTAATCTAAGAACTAAATAATGAAGTACAAAGCATCTGATGTCAAGTTTCAAAGTAAGCACATGAGAAGACCATGTACCCAGGCTTCTATTTACAATTATAGTATCATGTTACCAAGAATACAAGGCATTTTATAAATCATCTTACTTTTGTTAAAAGAAATACTTCTGGACTACCTCAATAAATGGTTTCAAACTTTTCTTTCAGCGGTGGACACTCTAATAATAGGGGCTGTTTTCATATGCAACCTCCTTCCTTCATTTTCACTTCTCCAGGCTAAACATTTTTTTTTATAGTCCAGTTCTTATTTAAAATTATTTTTGGACTTTTCCCCAATCTTAAATATCTGTTAATGTCCTTCATAATTTCTGGCACCCCAAGTTAAGCAGGCTAATTCAAATGTATCCTGACCAGCATACCTATGACTGGTAAAAATTTTATATTATTATTCGTACAGGCTAAGGCTCCACAAACTTTCTTAGTAGCTCTATCACACTTGATAAAAGTGAAGTTAAATAAATTCCAAATCTTTCACTTTTATCAAGGCACTTTTTTTTTCTCACATAAACCAATATGAGGCTATGTCTCACAACAGGCAGAAAAACACAGAAATTAAACTGATTTCCAACTTTACCCATTTGTCTCGTGGTGATGACCTGGTTTGAATAAGTTCAAGGTTCTTGCAAGCAAGTAAACGGCTTCGAACTTTGTATACACAACGGTACACTTCTGATAAGCTTTTACCAGGTTGGTATCTAAAAAAAAAAGAACCAAAATAGAAAAGTTACCTAATTTCTAACATCATGAGAGCAAATATTTGTCTGAGGATAGTTTTAAGTTACTTGCCGGCTTTCTCCACATGCTTGACTAAGTAAATTTGTGTGTTTCAGAAGTGCTGCAAGAACAAATCTAGACACAGTGTCCAAGAGCGACTCATTACTTAAAGTTGCACTGTCCCAATCTGAAAATAAAAATGATGCATTGACATTTAAAAATGGCTCAGAAAACAGCTCAGAGGTATTTTAATAGTTTTAGTCATCCAACACCTGAATTTCATCATTTTTCTAAACAGGACTTAACAAATTCACATACTATTCCAGGTGCTGGGGATATAGCAGTAAACAAAACCAAGTTTCTGATCTCATGGAATTCAGATTCTTAGCAAGGATTGAGAAGGTGTGTCATGAGTGATAAAATAAATGAAAACACTGATATGATAGGTAAGTACTATGGACAAAAATAAAGCAGCATAAAAAGAACAGGGAAATTTTGCCATATGTGACTGTATGTAATTACTATGTTATATAGAGCGATCATAATAAGACATTTGAGCAGAAATTTAAATCATATGAAAAAAGCCATGTGAAAATAGGACTTTAGGACAGCTAGTGCAGAGAACCTAGCTAGAGGGCTCTAGAAGGTTAGCCTGGCTGGGCTGGAGCAAAGTATACATGCACAAGAACAGTAGGAGAAGACACCAGAGAGCTGGTTAGAAACCAGATGACACTAGACTTGCAGGCCAGTGCAAATCCTCCAGGCCTTACGTATAAGAAAAGGAGAAACAGCATTACATGGCTTTGAACAGAGATATGACATGATATGACTAGTGTTTTGAAAAGTTCTCTGACTAGCTGAGCATGGTGGTACATTCCTGTAATCACAGCATTCAGGAGACAGGCAGTAGAATCACAGGTTTGAGGCCATTATGGGCTACATAGTGAGTTCAAGGCCAATCTGTACTACATAGTAAGACTTTGTCTAAAAAAAATAAGATAAAATAAAAATAGCCATGTGTGGTGGTACATGCCTGGAATCCCAATTCTAGGAAGTTGAAGCAGAAGGGTCACAAATCAACCTCGCCCGGGCAATTTGACAACTTAGTGAGATCCTGTCTTAAAGCAAATAAATAAAAAACGGATGTGAATGTAGTGCAGAGAAGAAAAAAAAAAGGTTCTGACTGCGGAGTAGAAAACCATTTACAGGGACAACAGCAGCAGTCATTACTGTAGTAATTGAAGTGACTGACAGTGGCTCAAATTAGGGTGAGGGCAGTAGATATATGAAAAGTGGCCAGAGTCCATATGAATTTTGAAGGTGCTAACAGAATTTCTAGATGGATCAGATATGAAACGAGAATACGAGAGAAGTCAAAGTTGAATCTAAATGTATTTAAAATGTAGTTGGCCTAAAAATACCACAGAAAAACAGTTTTTAGGAAAGGAGATAGAATCAGGTACCTGCAGAAGGTTAGAAATCACATAATTTCTTAAATGAGTAACTCAAATATGATTTAAAGAGCAAAATAAAAGACGATAGAAAAGAGAAGTAGACCTTTTGCAGACGGGAAGAGGACCTAGAGGTAGAGGAAGAGAAGAAAGGGGAGAGAAGGGGAAGGGGAAGTAAGAAGAAGATGCAGTGTACACATATGTCAACTCCCCGTGAGCATGTTCATTGTTTTGCAAACGTGTACTAATAAAGAGCAACAAATACACACAAAGAATCAGGTATGTTATGATACTGTTAGACATCTTTTTCTTTTTTTTTTTCTTATAATGCAGATGGAACTCATACCCTTCATACATTTTCAGCCCCTTTTTTACATTTTTTATTTTGAGACAGGGTCTTGCTAAATTGCCAGAGCTGGGTTTAAACTTTCAATCCTGCCTCAGCCCCCCAGAGTTATGGCATAATAATAATGCACCACCACCAGGCCCTACATGTTAGTCTTGTTAAAATAAACTCTCAGTAAACTATTCAATGTATATCTCATCATCGAAGCCATGGAAGTAGATTGAGTACAAGTACATTTAAATGGGTAAGAAACGTGGACAGAAATGAGTACATGTCACTTAAAACCCAAATCACAGCATTAGACACTGAGGACTAGTCAGGTGCTTTTTCTTCTTACTCTTTATTCCATGTTTGCACACAAGTATGGTACTGCTAAAATAGAGTACTTAGTAGATTTCAAATGGTGGTAGAGGATTTACAGTCCACTCTGCCCCAGATTGACTGTTAGACTCTGTTCACATGACAGATTAACTAAATGCCTGTGCTACTTGAAAACAAACCAAGGTGGGCATGATGGCTCGCACTTGTAGTCTCAGAACTCCAGGAGGCTAAGGTAGGAGGATCACAACTTTCAGCTCAGCCTTAGCGACTTAACAGCAACTTAGCAAGAGCCTGTCTCAAAATGAAAAACAAAAAACGGCTAGGGATGTACCTCAGTGTGAAGGAACTGTGCTCAATCCTGGAAAAAAAATTATTTACAAATATTAACTCCAACTTAATTTTATTTTTTCCTAAAGACACCTATCTCCACAGATAAAAAGTTATATCCTGATTTTCCATAGGTCAAAAAGTTTAAGTTCAGACTTACCTCCTTTAAGGGTAAAAATTTGACAATATAAATATGCCTGACAAAAAAAACAAACCTTATAGCCACAAAGAGTCTTAGGATGACAGTATTAACCTATCCATACCAGGTTCTTAAGAAATCATCTGTTCTATGGGCCTACTTACTACTCTGAGAACTGCCATGGCTGACAATCACACAGGACTTCCTTTCAAGGAGGCTAACAGTTAAAGAGCAAACCACAGTAACACCCTTTGCTTTGTTTCAAATTCAGGAGGGATTTGTTTTAAAGAGACATTTATAAAGTGCTGTTTGTAATATGCCTTTTCTTATAAAAATATGATTTCTGTGATTTTCTGTTTATACATGCCATGTGTGTATTTGCATTATGAGTCAAAGACGAATTTCCTATTTTTATGCACTTTATCTTACCTTTACTAACCGCATAATCCTGCATGCTGATCCAAAGGCTTCGAGCAGGCTCTTTAGAACAACCCAAAGCCAAGTCTACATAGACAGCAATTTCAGGCCGTAATTTGTAATCAAAAGGCTTCTGTTCTTCATTTCCTGAAAGAGCTACTTCTAACAGGCAACTCATACATTTATCTAAAAAAATATATTCATGTTAATGATTTCAAACCTCATAAATTTGTGCTTCAAATAAAATCTTGCTATGTTTATTTAATGCACATGGAATTATATATTCAGACCCTTTGCAGTACCAAGGTAGAGCTCTTTAAGGCTTTTCAGTTAGACACAGATTCACCTTTCTCAGTCCCAATAGAAGGATGTGACACTAAGGGGGAAGCTCTGGCATTTGGCACTTAGAGGTCAGGGATGAAAAATGTCCTCCATGTGCAGCACAGTCTTGCACAACAAAAAACTGTCAGGTTCAAAATGAAATGATAACCTCTTTGAGAACTATGGGGCCATGAGAAAGAGGTTAGGCAGGATTTTTCTTTTTAGAGACTTAAAGAAAAATCATCAGTTAAGAATGGTCCAAGAATGATGGAAGATTCCAAGAACAATTTCTCAACTGATGGTAACACTTGTACAAGTAGCTCTTAACTTTTCAAAGAGGTATTTGACATTCAAAATTCACTTTACATTTTAAAAAACAAGATGCTCTATCAAAATTCATATTAACCCAGAATATAATTGAATTATTATATACTTACAATTTCACAAGACAGTACCATGTTTCTTTACACAAGTTTTTAAGCCAAAGATACATTTTAATGGGTTTGTGATTTTATAATTTAAAAACTGAAAAATTATGTCAAAAACAAGAGTTCATACTTAGTAAACTGAATAAAGTAAATATAGCAGGAATATAGGGAAGGTAGACATACATTTTTCCTTGGGAGATCATTTGGGGATGACAAAGGGGTAAAATCAGAGGGCATATTTTTAGCATATGAAATATCTTTTTAAAACACCATGTTGCCGGCGATTTGGCTCACTGGTTCCGCCGCCTGCCTTGCAAGGGCAAGGACCCAAGTTTGATCACCAGTACCAAAAAAAAAAAAACAAAAAACAAATAAAAAAAACCACCATGATATTACTTTCTTTCATGTAACAGAAATACCAGTCTAGCACTCCATCAACCATAACCAAAATCACTTTCTGGTTTATAAAAGAAATGATGAATGATGAATGAGGCCAGGGATTTAGCTCAGTGGTTCCACTGCCTGCCTTGCAAGCACAAGGTCCCAAGTTTGATCCCCGGAACCAGAAAGAAAAAAAAATGAATGGATACTCTTATTTGCAAAAAGAAAGTCTTCAACTTGTTTCCTCCCTCCTATTCTCCATACTTCGAAAACCCAAAGGACATTCTTTCTCTCACTTTGTCTTGGTTTCTTTCTTTCTTCTTTTTTTTTTTTTCTGGTTTTTTTGAGACAGGGTCTCACTATGTAGTTGAGACTGACCTGGAACTCACTATGTAGCCCAAGCGAACCTCCTGCCTCAGCCTCCCTCCCAAATGCTAGGATTACAGGTGTGTGTCACCATGCACAGCCATTAGTTTCCTTTTTCTCCTCCTCTCTATCTCTCTCTTCTACTCTTTTCTCTCCCTTTTCCCTTCTCTCCCCCTCCCTGTTGTTCTTGCTCTTACTTTCTTTTGTGGACACTCTCTGAGTCTCCTTGTCTTATTAGAGAAATAATGAAATTTTAGACTAATAAGACCATATACACTGTCTATTCAGACTCCTCATTTCAGAATCAAAATTAGAGGACCAGAAAGATTAAAGGACTATTCCTAAATAAATGAAGTATGGTCATCTGCTGGGGAACTGGATAAGTTCTCACATTTGGTCTGAGAAGTAGCTGGCCAGCAAAGTAGGGAAATGCAAGGTGAGACAGGAAAAACAAATTTTAAAGACACTACAAACAGGTAGAAAAAAAGATTACCACTCAGGGGCACTGGTAAGTCATAAGATGAACAGTGCTTTACTTTGTGTGAAGCAGTTTTATAACCACAAATTTTCAGAACACAACTTAATCAAGCATTTCCCTGTTTTCATGAGTTAGATGAGTTGCTCAAAATGAGTAATAAAACACAAAAGAGATCAGACCTACATTTTCCTCATTCAGGGGCCTCTTTCACTACATCATTATGCAGAATTTAACTGTTTCATCTGTGCTCTTCCCTGTAACTGCTAATATTGCAATCCTCTATCATTTTCTTCTTCAGCAAACTCAGAATATGAAAAATTGCCAACAGAGGTACAAATAAGAGTGTATTTTAAATGTTGCAGAAAAGCATATTACCTAACTGAGGAGTGTCCATTTCAACTCCATCACTGAAAAGTGGTGTTTTCATCCAATATGCAGTGTCCTGTTCCTCTGGAGAAACTGGGGAGCCCTGAAGCATGCCTCCAAGGCACCGCCCGATGAGGAGAGCAATTGTTCTTTCCAAGTCCACAAGCCATACCCAAGACTGAGCTGGCTGAGGTAATGGAACACCAGCAGGATCAATTACTTCCGGCCCTCCTGAAGACAAAAATCATCAATGATTGTGTCTTTGTCTGGTGCTTTTAACAGCCAAAGTTTTCTCATCGCTCTAATCTATTGCATTGCAATAAATTATTGAAGTAAACTAATTTTACAATGGAAACATATAATACTTTATATATTGGCTGGTATATCCAGCTAATTGAAACACAGAAGTATTGTTGCTTTTTTTTTTTTTTTTGGTACTGGGGATTAAACTTGGGCCCTTGCAAGTGCAGGTGGCAGAGAAGTACTATTAAATAAAATTTTCCTTTGTAAAATTACTAATTTTAAGATAAACATTGAAATACTCTTCAGGAAGAATAAGGAGTCTGATTCAGGATAAATTAGATAAGTTCATTTGGCCTAAATATATTCTCACAGACATCCTATGTCTGTTAAAATCAGACTATCCATATTTTATATCCTTAACCCTTATACTAATGTTTTCCTTGACTGGGCTCAGCAGCATGCCCACTTCTAGCACACGTGAGCTACCATGGTAGGTATCACCTTTACAGGGGGATGAATGAATAATGCTTCACATTTTTATAGAACAGCTACAAAGCACAGCAACAATTTTAACACTTGCAACCAGGTTCAATGTCCCTCATTTACCAGTAAATGAGTCTTCATCAAATGGAACATGGAAAAAATTTTTACTAGCCATAGTTAATATAGGAGAAAATTATCCCAAATGCTTATTTTCCTATTATCCATATCAAATTTTATGCTCTTTAGTGAATCTCTGAGATCTTTCTTCCAAAATCAACACAAGAGTTTAACCATTAAGTGACAGTATTAATTCTTTTAAGTCTTGAAATCAGAATTGTCTTGTACAGTACCAAGGTCTAGACACATGCTCTCTTACTATACATTTATTTTTAAAGGTTCTCCACTTTTAAAAATGATAGTCATAGAGGGCCAGGGATTTAGCTCAGTGGTGCCACTGTCTGCCTTGCAAGCACAAGGACCTGAGTTCAATCCCCAGTAACAACAACAACAAAAAAAATGACAGTCATAGTGATAAGAACAGGTAACAGTAAAATAAATAGATATGAAAAAATTACAGCCAGGCATGGTGGCACACGCCTGTAAGCCCAGCACTCGGGAGGCTGAGGCAGGAGGAATGCTGTGAGTTCGAGACCAGCCTGGGCTACATAGTGAATTCCAGATCAGTCTCAACTACATAGTAAAAACCTGTCTCAAAAAAAAAAAAAATTACAAATCAGAAAATACTAATAAAATGGGTAAGCCTCTAATAGTCAGTAAAGAAAAACTGCATACATTTTTAAAAAAAGAGTAGATATAATCATAGATTAGAGATTTTTTAAACCATAAGTTAATGCGAACAATTTTATGTCAATAAATTTGAAAACTAACAAAATGACTTTTTCTGGAAAAATCAGTTTTAAAAATGGATTTGAAAACAAACAGTAACCATTAAAGTCAAATAACTGCCATGGTATCTATAAAAATATCTTCCAGACTGGAAAGTTTTACAGATAAATTTCTCTCGAATGTCAAGAAATGACATTGCACAAATTATTTCAGACAACAACAACAAAAAAGGATGATTCCAAATTCATGCTTCAAGGTGAGTATACTTTTGGTAGCAAACACGAGTCAAGGGTAGCAATAAAAAGTAATATAGTATAAAAATATCAGTTATAAACACAAGTAACAAAAATTTAAAGTAAAATGACACCTATCATGACACAAAAAGAGTGACTCTTTAGAGGTTTAAGATGTTTTAGAAAAGTAACAATAAACTCAGAGCAGCTCCATACAAATCCTAATCACTATCTTATAAACTTGACACTTTGACTCTACCTAATATCCAGGGGTCATAGAACCACACAAAGTTACAGACAGGCCCTCAAGGTCATTCTGTCCAACCTCAAGGTTTTCCAGAAGAAAGCAATGCTATAAGTGGTGATACACGACTTTCTCAAGATTATACCACAAGTAACTAGTACAGCCAAGACTGAAAATTAGATCTTTTCAAGCTTTGCCTCAGGGTTCTTTGTAATGAAACAAGAGGTCTAACTTGAAAGGTTTTTAAGATTTCAGTTATGAAGCAAGTTCCTTCAATAATAGTCAAGGGATAGACAGGCTCATATGGACAAACAAAGTATCTTTTGTGACACAGTATTTTAAACTAGACTCGCCAACATTTTATAAATCAATGGTAAATTAGACTGCCATGTCTATTTCCTATAAAGCACCTAAAAAGAAAAACACTGAAAGCTTCTCAATATCCATCTTTTACCTACATATCTAACAAAACACCAAATACTTTGTCAAGCCGATTTGAAATATAAAATATTTTAGAATTAATTAGCACATATTTATGGGTTTATTGTAACATCTCCATATATATATAAAAAAGGCTTTGTTCTACCCGCTCTACTACCTTTTCTTCCTCCTCTACCCTCCCTACTCCACTCCCCTTTCCCTTCCCTAATATTGTAGTCCTCTCTACTGTCATATTGTCTTTTTCTAAATAATTCTTTAAGAAATAAAACTTTTGTAGGGGAAAGATAATAAGGGAAAAGAAAAAATGTGAGAAAATGAAAAAATGGAAATAAAGTGTTTGTAAATGGGGAGGGGAGGAGGGGACGAAGGGAGGGCAGGGATTAAAAAAAGAACAAAAAAATAAAACTTTTAAATAGAATCTAACAATGCATTTATGATTAAATGCATCATTATTTTAAGTATCTCTAAGGAAAAATGATGCTGACTAAATTATGACATAATGCTTTCCTATCATTTCCTACTCATTGTAAGATGTATCTCAATTTTACCAGTCAAAATTTAAAGAAAAAACCTTAGTAACAGTGAAATACAGAACACTTTAAGTCTCCTGCACAAACATCTTTCTTCACAGTCCCATGCCACTTGCCTACTTTATACCACAAACTCTCCGAAGATGATTATCTTTTGATTACACAAAACACCCAGTAACAGACATGATTTGGGCTGACATTCAAGAGGGACTTCTCAAAAGTGTTATTTACTCTTTTATGACCTTTACTTACCATGAAGAGGCCACTGTAACTCTTGGTCTTCTAAAAGAGCTGCAGCTGGCAGGAGTCTATTAAGGCAATCAAGAGGTGGCAAGAGATCGAGGAGGTAACTCAACAGGGGACGAGCCACTGACACTGGGAGTAACAGCAGGGAGTTAACAATCTGGCAGAGCATACTGCCTGCAGCTGAGACGTATATCACATCTATAAAGGGCAAGAAGTACAATGTGAACAACTATCTCAAACAAACTGTTAAAAAAGAATCAAAGAAAAACTAGTTTAGTTTGTAACAGAGTAAACTAAGCCAACAACTCTTTCTGAACACTTCCCTGCTAGCTGGTGCCATACTAATATTTACTCACTTTCAGAAAGTGCCACCAAGAGACACTCCATAGAAAAGCATACATATCTTTCATGCCAATTGATTCAGTGGGTTTTAACTTTTAAACTACATTATGAATTTCTCAGTGATAAATTATCTTCATTGGAAAATTGACTTAAGTATTTAATGAATACCCACAAGACCAAGCACTGTTCTATGTGAAGGTAATACATCCATGACCAAAGCAGCCAAAAATTTCTGCCCTCGTGGTGGTAATACTGTAGTTAGGAAAGCTTTTTAAAATTTTTTGAACCAAATTTAATTTTTAAAATTATTATTACATTGAAGTGTTTTTAGTATAGGCATAGGTTTTAAATCAAATTTGTTTAAACATTTCAATGTATTTAGGGCTAGAAAGAATATTCGGAGATGAGTTTAATGTAAAAATGCTAAATTTTAGTTGCTTGTGGAACAACCACATAGAGATGTCTAATCATAAATAGTTTCAGTTCCTCGGCTTGTTTCTTTCTCTCCTTGGCTGGGAAACTTCAGAGATGAGACTGTCTGAGACAGGCATGGTGAATTTTAATTGTTAATGGGACAACCAAGAACAGATATCCACATACAAAGGCTCTAATGCTCAAGAAAGGAATTCTCACACTGAAGTCAGTAACACACAGGGTGGTTAAAGACTGAGATTAGATCAAACCATTCAGGAAGAAAAAGACGGAGAAAACAATTCAGAGGATCCCCAATTAAAGGAACAGAGGCCTAACACAGCTCATGGAAAAATAGTAGTCAGAGAGATGAAAAAAAAACACAACTGTGACCACACAGAAATCCATGGAAGAAAGCTTTCAAGAAGGAAAAAGGAACACTGGAAAAAGCTAAAGAAAGATAAAGAAACAGTAGGTGATATATCACTTTATACCATTTGAAATTGATCTTTTGGATTTTACACCACCCAATGCCTTTAAATTAGGTCTTACTGTGTCAGTTAGAATCTTTTCAGGTTAGCATTATCCCTAAACCAATATTAAAGAAATATTCAATAAAAAAGAGATTCAAAACAATTCCTCTTCTACTCAAGAGGCTGCAGTCCTCAAGGCTTTAGGAAGGTTAACAATCCTTACTCTTAAACTACTCATTAGATGGCAATTCAATACCAAACTAACCTCTTAATTTTTCTCCAACACTGCCATTCCAAGGACTCTCTTTGAGCAAATTTGCAGAACGAGAATAAATATCTGTGGCATGAGGCAGTAAGAGCTGAAGATGTTTATGAAGCAATGCCACACTGCTTGAGTTCTGAGGAGAAAAAAGTTCCTTAATTACTGTGCTAAAAGACTCAAGGTACGAAAATATTATAGTATACCCAAATATCTGAGTTTTAAGGTCCCTGATAGATGATCATAAAAAGCAAAGAATCACATACCTCACTAATGTTATTAATATGGCAAAACGCCAACAGCTGTTTCTGTAGTGAACACAGCAGTTCATGAAGATGAGCAGGCTGACTGTTCTCTGATGATGATGTTCCAAGTAGAAATTTATCACTATTCTTTTCTAGCTCTCCAAATGCTTGATCCTAAATGACATGTTAAAGATTTTATCTGAAAGGTTTCAAAATGTCCTATTTTTCCTACTCCTGTTACCAATTTTTCCCCCACTACTGGGGATTGAACCCCAGGCCTCTGTACTGAGCTACTATTTCCTTAGCTCTTTTTTAATATTTTACCTTGTGACAAGGTCTCCCTAAGTTAACCAGGCTGGGCTTGAACTTGCAATCTTCCTGTCACAGCCTCCTAAAGTGTTGGGATTAAGCCAACACACCTGGCTCAATTACCAATGTTTCAAATCTTTGTTTATAATCCTTGTAATAAACTACTAAAATGTAAAATTTCAATTTGCTTTTCTATTTAAGAAGTAACATTAAGAAGTAACGCTTCACTCTAAAAACTTTGAAAATACAGAAAACAAGAAAATAAACAGGGCCACTGATTTAGTTCAGTGGTGCTGCCACCTGACTCGCAAGCTCAAGGTTCTGAGTTCAATCCCCAGTACCACTAAAAAAAAAAAAAGGAAAATAAAAAACAGTGTGACTACTCAAAGACTACATACAAACATTTTTATGCTACTCTTTTTGAGATCTTTTGTGTAAAGGTTTGTTTTCACATTTTATAGATTTTTAAGAACATCACTCTTAGAAATTAAATTTTTTCCAATTATTAAATAAATAAATGGACTAAAAGAAACATGACAACTAAATACAATATGTGATTCTGGACCAAATACTAAACTGGGAGGGAAACTGCTATAGAAGATATTGCTGGGACAATTATTAACCACTTAACAGTCTACCGCTTCTGACACTGAGGCAGTGTGTTTATTTACTGACTATTCTGAGCATTGCTATGGCACAGGTGTCCTCTGAACCAGTCAATTCTTGTCTTGAATAAATCTGATAAAATTGTCCTTTATATATTTCCTGTTATACAAATTAATGAGAAGGTGTTATACAGCTTTTTTATTTGATTGTTTAGTTATAACAATGGAGAGCAGAAATTACAAACTTCTAAGTACACTAGCTTTGGAAGAGATACATGTATAATACATTTATTCTGTCAGACTAAAAAAATAAAGTATTAACTCTATGACTTTTTCCCTCTAATTATAGAAAGTTAAATAATGTATTACCAAGAAAAATATTTCTAATAAATAGAACATACCCAATAGCAGGGTTCCTAATGTGTATTTTTAAAGCACATATCTGCTTAGACAGAAAGCAAATTATCACATTAGTAGAACTCAGTATTCAAAACTTTGAGAACTCTTCACCTATGTGTATCACCAAATAAAGGTTTTGTGGCTGTTAAATTAATTTTTAAAAATTAATGAAATAATTTGCAGGGCCGGGGTTTTAGCTCAGTGGTGCCTCTCTGCCTGCCCTGTAAGCACAAGGTTCCAAATTCGATCCCCAGTACAAAAAAAAAAAAAAAAAAAAAAAAAAAAAAAAAACGGCACACCT
>NW_022900937.1:15706216-15752706 GCF_012274545.1 Fukomys damarensis
ACAAACCCAAAAAAAAAAAAAAAAAAAAAAAAAAAAAAAAAAAGCAATATCTGGTCATCCTGTGTTTAAATAGCTGGACTGATAAGTGGTTAAAATTTAAACATAGGTTATACATTAGATAACAGTTGAGCATGAATGTTAAATTTCTTGAATTTAATAATTTCTCTGTTGTTATGTAAAAGAATGACCTTGCTATTAAGAAATAAATACTGATCTACCCTACATAATTATGGATATAATATCAGCAACTCAAAGATTTCAAAGATTTCAAATTAAAAGGATGGACACAGCAAATTTGGTTGAGTACAGGAGAGTTCTCTGAATAACTCTTATGATTCTTCTATAAAGCTTTAAATTATTTCAAGTTAAAAATATTTTTAGAAAGATGCCTACTATGAAACATTCAAATAATACCAAAAACATATTTTTAATACGTTAAAATTACCATTTAACCAACTATCCTAAGAAAATGATTACTAGTACTTTTTGGTTTGCTTATTTTTAGTCTATTTCACGTTTATATAAAACTGTATGTTCTAATTTTAGCCTTTCTTTCAGACTTAGAAATGTTTCCTACATTTTTATAAATCACATGTACATGAAATTTAAGTCATAAGATATTCTACTGAGCACATATACCATACTTTACTGAACCACTCCTCTATTCTTAGGCATTTCCAATATTTCTAATTTTTATTATAAGTAATGTAAATATTTTTATGCATAAAATTCGGTCTAGGTCTATAATATACACTAGGAGTATGAGGACATTTTACGGCCCCTGTTTATAAGCTGTCAAGTAGCATCCTTATTTTAAAGTCTTAAAACATGACAAATTTGATTTATCTTTTTTTCTTTTGGTACTAGGGACTAAACTCAGGACCTTGTGCTTTCAAGGCAGGCAGCAGAACCACTGAGCTAATTCCCCAGTCCTAAATTTGATTTAAACTATATTTTAAACAAACAATAATGTATAATTTCAATGAAAAAATGATTAGTATTTTATTTCTTTTTTGTTTTGATACTGGGGATCAAACTTAGGTTCTTGCGCTTGTGAGGCAGGCGGTGGCACCACTGAGTTAAATCCCTGGCCCTCTATTTGATTTCTTTTTCCATAAGATAATTCACTTCTGATTCAGCCTTAATCACATAAGGAAACCACTGCTTTAATATAGCAAACAGGCGGCTTAGAACTTTGGAAAAGATTTTTAGTCATTAACAAATGCACAGAGCATACCATTTTTCCTGTCCAATTTGTAGCCACTACCTCCTATAAATACCAAACATCATATCCAACTTACATTCCTAAACCAGAATGAAAAAAAATTCTATAGGAACAATTATCAGACTTAGTCAACAGCCTTTTCCTGTGGGTAGTACATAATACCAGACTTATACAGGAGAAAAAGAATATACAAATCCAGCCCTGCAAAGGTATAGGAGACAACACGAAATGATATATAAACAATTCAAGGTAAAGCCACAGTATATTCCAGTCCTAAAAGTGCTCAGCAAAACAGGAGTGCGCAGCTATAATCAATCACATGGTTAGATGGGATTATCTTAGCAAGGCTTCCTAGAACAGCCAAGTCTTAAAGAAGTCAGAGCAATAAAAAGAACAATCAGGAGATAAGTGTACCATGTAAAATGGCAAAGATGCACACTGATAAGAGTGGTACTGATTAGTGGTACATGAGCCAATGATGAAACTCCAAAGAGGTTTAATACAAAGAGGTTATTCCAGCAATAAGATGCTGAAAGGAAACCAGCAACAATGACAACAGCTATACCGCTGTTTTAGTATTAGATCAATCATGACCAGGCTGGATCTAAAATAGCTACTGATAGGGGGGAAAAAAAAAAGGATGGATTTCAGAAACAACAGAGAGAAGGAATTAATGGCACCCTCATACATACAAAGCCACGGGGCTCACTGTCTTCTCTCCTACTAACTAGCCTATTTTTAGTACCAACTGAATTATCATAAGAGTGCATCTGGATAAGGTGAATACCTTGTTCATTATTCTCTTTAAATTTTTGACTACTTTTATCTACTCATTCTTCTTTATTAATATGAGAAAGTCTGGTAAAATGCTAACATAAATCTCTTTGTAATTCTCAATTACATGTCATTGGGCCCCATAACATTTCAGAAGACCTGACATGTTTTTCTCTCTGGGGAAACAGGAGGGTTTACAGTTTAATTTATACCTTAAGTTTTTAAATGTCAAAATACTTGATATGAGGAGATACTCTTTTATTCTTTTTTTTTACTACAATGAAAAAGCAACTTACTGTATAAAATCCTAAATTTCTTAAGAGGGTCTTCATCAAAATCTCAGCCAGATGGGTGTCCGGATGGCAGCTCTGAGTGCCATAAGGCTGATCTGACAGGTTTCCATAGCCAGGACACACAGAAGAGAGGTCAGCAGCATCAGAGGGCGAGCTATAGCCAAGCAGGGAGGCTACATGAGTGTGATCTTGCAAACTTGTCAGAATGATGTCCAGCTGCATTCTCTAAAGAACAATGAAACACGAATACACAATTAGCATTTAACATGAGATTAAAAAAAAAGGATCCTAGGAAAATATTATACTAATGATGCTAACTAATTATATAATAGCCTGATAAGCAATAATCTTCAGGAACTGTATAAGAAAAACTATCCAATTAATACTATTTAGAGAAATATAACTCAGTGGTTTTGATTGTATCTTCTTATAAAAGCTAAAATGGCATATTGTGCATAATAATTTAAGCATTATAAATAGGAACAGGAAATGCCAACCGACAAATTATACTATGTTAAAGAATTACCAATGACAAATACTTATTTAAATGTTTAAAATAATTCATTTGAATTTAAACTAATGCAAAATATTCATTGGAAAGTATCTGTGGATGTTATACTTTAAGTACCACTTTCCCCTTCAAGTCTGTATCTCGAAAACTGATTCTTCTATTTAGTTTAGCAAAATATACCTATTTTAATATACTTAAAATACGAGAAATGAAAAAAATAAGTATTCATATCCTCACATACTTTTCCTTAATGGTTATCTTTTGCTTTTTAGATAAACAATTAACAAAAAAAAAACCAATTAACAAAGTTCTGTAAGTGGAATCTACAGTAGCAGCACATACCTTTGATTTTTACTCAACAAACTACAAATAAAGCAAAGGGTCTCTGGTTTAACACAGTAATCAACACTGGAGAAACTAGCTCTTAATTTAGTAATTATCCCCAAGTAATTTAATTTATTATTATTTGCTTTACCTGCAGTCACATCTGCAATTCTTCTAATATATAACATTAAATAACTAGATCCATCAAGCAGTACCTCATGAACACATGGCAGCTGATCAGCTTTATTTCCCTCTCATGCCAATGTTTTATGATAAAATTAGGTTACTTAAATGTCACACAAAGGGTTACCTGTCCTTTAGATAAGCTTTCCCATCTATCAGGTCCTTGGGGTAAAAGAGAATGAAGTAACTCCATCCGTTCTCGTAATGGAGGTAATAGCATGGTTGCTCCAACTGACAGAGTTTCAATTACCACCTAATATCAAAGAAGAACAGAGCATTGATTGGCCGGTTAACTTTTAAATAAAAATGCTTGAAAAGTGAATCTACTATCAGGATCATGGAAATCTAAAGAAGTTGAAATGTGCAAAAAGAAACCATGCAAATCCATCTTTAGGTATCTTTAAGAAGCCAAGAAGACAAATTCTGGATTTGTTACTACATAGTTAATTATCACCCAACAAATATTTAAGGTTGAGTTTACAGTGCTGGCTATAGAAAGAACTATGCAAAGTGATACAGAAATAACTAAGACAAAGGTTCTACTTTCATGACAATATGGTCTGATGGGAGGGAGACTGAGCAAGTAATCATAATTGTGCAAAGACTCATATAAGTTATACAGAAGTGAGAATCTGCATGAAAGACAAATAGCATGGCCCACAGACTCCCAGAAGGTCTCTCTGAAGATTAGGCATTGAAGAATTAAAGAGTTAGCAACCTTAGCTAGATAAAGGTCCAGGTAGAGGGAACGGCATAAGGAATCGCTAGCTACACTATCATTTCTCTGGGTCATGACTTCTTTATTAGTGAAATCAGAGTGTTGGTCTCCATATAACATGCTTTACCCTCAGAAATTCATCTTGTGGCAAAAAAGATGCACATGTTTGTAAATGAAATGTTTATAACTATAATACAATGTGACACAATGACAACATACAGGAGAGACGCCCAATCTAGTGAGAGTCAAGGATTGAAAGATTTCTCAGAGGTGGCATCTGACCTTTCTCATAAAAGGATGAATTATCCAAAATACTCACTCCCATGAAGATAATAAGAGAATGAACATTCAATGAAGTTGTACAGCTGAATACATCACATTGCTCAAATTTCAGGGAAGGATGTGACTTGAGCTACAGACTCACAGCCCTATTCTTGTACCTCTTGGATTTCATCAGGAACAGTTGAGTCCATCAGCCGGAAGAGGAGATTTCGAAGTGGACCCGCCTGCCTCCCAAGAATACTGGTAGCTACACCTCCTGCCAGTGCGAGAGCAAGGTGATTCGAAAGCAGCTTCAGGCACAGCTTGAGGAAATTGTGATGTTCCCTGAAACCAAATATACTACTGTTAATCCCCAGAACATACAAGTACATGGGCCATCCATTCTGGGTAACACTCTTCATTAAAAACGTTGTCACAGAAACTAATATATTCTGTAAATAATGAAAAAATAATAATATAAGACTACAAGAGTAAGAAGCAATTTAAATATGTTCAAGGACCATTTTCATCTTCAGAATTAAGGATTATTTTAATTTTACATCATTGCCTTTTCTCTTTTACTTTCCTTTTTAGTTTTATTTTAGGATTCCCTATTTTTAATGTTCATATAGAGATTTCTTTAACTGAAATACCGAATAGTTTCTCTGGTGCGAAAAACTATAATAGTACACAGGATCCTAATGAGATAATTAATAATGTGAAATAGGAAGTAAAGAGCTAAAGGTGTAGGGAAAGTGGGAAGGGTGGGGGAAAGGTAATAAGGGAGAGGGAAAAAATATGAGAAAATGAAAAAATGGAAATAAAGTGTTTGTAAATGGGGAAGGGAGGAGGGGGTGAAAGGAGGGCAGGGACAAGGGGAAAAAAATGAGAATCAAGACCTATCATGTAAAGGTACAGGATCCCAATAATGAATGTAATTGTATTGTATACCTAGATTGTACCAATAAACTCAATAAAAATTAAAAAAAAAAAAACATTGTCAAGTCATGATTGACTATAATTTCTAAAACATGACTTGTGAAACTATAGATAATATTTTAAAACATAGACGTTATTTTAAGAATAAAAATTTAGGGCCAGGGATTTAGCTTAGCAGTTCGGTAGCCTGCCTTGCAAGCGCAAGGACCTGAGTTCAATCCCCGGTACCAAAAACAACAAAAAAAATTTAGCTCTGTTCTAGAATCTAAAAAAGTTTAAGAAATTTGGAGAAAAGCTAGAAAGAATAGTAAGTTAAATGTCAAAAAGAATAATTCATATGCATGCCCACGCAAACACACAAAATGCATATACTTTTCTGTATAACATACCTTGATGATGGGAAAGGCAGTGGGGGAATCTCACTGTTTATTTTATCACAATATCTCTCAAGAAAAGAACGCAAGTGTGAGAAGGTACTCTCTTCAAGATCTACACAGTAAGGTCGGTGCCATGCAACAACTTGTCTAGGGAAAGCATAAGAAAATCAGCCCACACACAACTACAAATCTCTGAAGTACCTCAACCATTCCTTAAAATTCAAACTCCTTTTTTGAATTAAAAAACTCACTACCTAATTACTTTAAAAGACATGGTTATCACTTTAGAAAAAAGCTAAATTTCTGCCCAAAAAATGCTTCTTTAATTTAAAAGTATGATCACAATTTTTCCACATAAATACTAGATAAAGAGTAGTGAGCTTAATAATTGTTTTAAATCAATGAAGCCTAATTCTGATTGTAATTGTTTATTTTCCTCTTGCTATAGACATTTAATTTTTTTGCGGGGGATACCAGGGATAGAACTCAGGACTTTGTGCTTGCGAGGCAGACAGTGGAACCACTGAGCTAAATCCCTGGCACCTAGACATTTAATTTTTAAAACCCTTATCTAAACATAAAGAACAAATTAACAATGTTTAGCAGACAATTAAGAAAATCTCTTAGCCAGGCATGGCGGCACATGCCTTTAATCTCAGCACTTGGGAGGCTGAGACAGGAGGACTGCTATAAGTTCAAGACCAGCCTGGGCTACATAGTGAGTTCCAAGTCAGTCTCAACTCATAGTGAGACCCTGTCTCAAAAAAACCAAAAAAAAAAAAAAAGAAGAAAATCTCTGAAATACAGGCTGAAACTTCTTGCCTAAGAATCATATCAATGTTCAAATGAAAAGGAATCTAGATATCATCCTATGACAGTGAAAAATAATAGAAATGTTCAGAAAGACATTTTATAAACAAAGTCCAGCTATTTTTGTTTTCATTGGAGTTTCTATGCCTATTAAAAGAGAGGTGCGCTTACCTGTCCCGAGGGAGAGCAGTCCATGCCAGACTATGTGAGGTTCCTGCTGAGATCTGCTGAATAGCTATGCCATCTAAGCCACTCACTTTCTTTGGTTTAGTAATAGGACCAGTGGAATTTCCTTGGCCACACTGTCCCATCGAGTTATTGCCCCAGGCATAAACTTCATTATCTGAAAACAAAAAATACAAAAGACAAATTTAAAGGTAATATATGTAAGAAAGATAATAGCTAATGCCATATTTTTAAAGACAAATGACTTTACCATGAGAAAGAGCCAAACAATGACTGTCTCCAATAGAAATATCAACGATTCGAGTGGCAGCCAGTTCTTCAATAAGCTTGGGTCTCAAAGCGGTGGCCTCTGAAGAACCACAACCCAAACAAGCCCCACAGCCCCAAGCATAGACCTAAAACAACAAAGATATAATACACATAAGTTCCTGAGATGATCAGGCTATCAACTTAAATTGTTTAGGAACATCGCCTAGTAAACAAGATTGAAATTTGGTTCTAAATAACAACTTTCTGATGTTAAAATAATTTATGGTTTTGATATTTTAAAGATGGTGATTTATTGTGCTGTGTTTTGCCTGTTTCTCACTGATATTCTGGTTTGTGCTGTTTTTAAATATTCACTGTAAAGGTGGATAAGGAGCTGAGCTGAAAAGTAAACTTGGTCACAGAAAAACTGAAAAATCTTCTGGGAGATTCTACTAAAGCCACTACTAACTGGCTGACATTTTGCTACATTTGCCTTATCTTAGCAGCTCTAAAAATTTTTTTTTCTGTGCAATCTTTATTTAAAGGGGGTTAGATTTTCTTACTTTCCATTATTTTTATGAGTACATGTTTGGAGTTCATAATAATGATATTCCTTGTGTGGAGTCGGCACATGTACATAATACAAAAACTTCTCCTTTACAAGTTTCTCATTTTGTAACATGAGATCAAGACTAAAACATTCTGTGTTCATATAAAATAGGTTATATATATCACAAAACTAATTTTTTTTTTTTTTTTTTGGTTTTGTTTTGTTTTTGAGACAGAGTCTCACTATATAGTTGAGACTGACCTGGAACTCACTATGTAGCACAGGCTGGTCTTGAACTCACAGTGATCCTCCTGTCTCGGCCTCCAGAGTGCTGGGATTACAGGTGGGCGCCACCACACCCGGCTATAAAACTGATTTTTAGGATGTTTAAAAACAGCCTGGTCAAGATAGTTCACCTTGAATATCTTTAATTTTTACTAATACCAAAATAACTTACTGTCTGATTCAAGATTGTTGGGGAGAGTGTTGCATGAGACAAAAGGGTGAGGCTTGCCAATTTGGCAACTCAAAACGTGTTCAGGGTGGTATGGCCATAGACCAAAAGGAACAAAATCAAAACAAACAGCAAACTGAGTTTTTTTTTTTCTTTCAGTGGGATTTGTTAAGATCATAAAGATGCTTATCTTGATACCATCAAGGTTGGGTTGTTTGGGGGGCCTTTTGGAGGGATTTCCAATTGCTTTAAGAAAGACCGCTGCTGAGAGTTTAAATATCTTCAACAAAACAGAAAAGAAATTCCTATACTAGTTTCCATTAAGACAAGTACAGAATACAACAAATAAAATTCCTGTACAGGAAAGGCCTATTTTAGAACAGATTAAGAACTAAAGACAAGGGAACTGGGCATGGTGGTGCCTGCCTGCCTTGCCATGGACTATTCTCCTCTACCAGCCAACTATGAACTGAAACTTCTACTGTGAGCTAAAATAAACTTTTCCTCCTTTAACTTGTGGGTTTCAACTATTTTGTCACAGCAAGGAAAAAGTAAGACAAATATAATAAAGTCCTGTCACTCAGAAAGGTCTTCAACCTGAAATTCTCTTATGTAGTGTTCCTGCAGTTTCGCATTAGGAAGAATACTTGTCTTAGCTAAGCATGGTAGTAGTGCATTACTGAAAACCCAATTTAAAAAGGGCTGGGGAGTAGTTCCGTGTAGAAGCTTTGGATTCAAATCCCACTACCAAAAAAAAAAAATTCTTTCATTTAGGAATCAGATTACATTGTTTAAAAAAAAAAATACAAGTAAAAAGGGGGGGTCAGTCTAGGAATTGAACACAAGGCCTCATGCGTATTAGCCAAGTAACTCTACAATCCATTCCTTTTAATTTAATTTTGAGATAGAGTCTCAAGAAGTTGCCAGGCTAGAGCCGGGGATTTAGTTCAGTGGTTCCACTGCCTGTCTTGCAAGCTCAAGGTCCCGAGTTCAATCCCTGGTACAAAAAAAAAAAGTCACCAGACTGGCATTGTGATCCTCCTGCCTCGGTCTCTTGTGTAGCTGGAACTATAGGCCTGAGCCTACCATGCCAAGCTCATGTCCCATTTATTAACCCAGCAGTGATACTTAGTATGGTGGGAAGTTGGCAATGAAGAGGGCTGAGGGAACTGAGGAAGACTGAGGGAAAAGCAAATGCTGATCTTCACCTCATGCTCAACAAGTTTAATTGTAAACAAAATGGTTCATCATTCAAAAGCGTTTCTTGCTCTCATTTTCATTTTTTAAAAATACACACTTGATTTAATATAACAATGTACTCAAGATACAACTATTCCATATAGCAAATAAATTATGAGTTACCTTGGAATTCAACAAGTTTATTATTTATTATTTACCACCAACCAACGGTCAAATAGTATTTGATAGTTTCCAGAAATTTCAATTCAAATAATCATCTTGTGTGATCTTGTGCAGCAAAGCAGAAATTATTTCCCCTCTCATGAAAAGAAACCCTTCATAGCCAAGTGAGGTCTATGATTTACCTGTGGCTATACAACAAATAAGAAAAGGTCTTTGACTTTAATTCATGGATTCTTACTATAACAGAAGAATGTAAAAGAAAAACTGAATAAAGTAATTAAATACAAGGCAATGAATAGTTTGAAGTAGATTTTTTTAGGATACAAGGCATTCCAGGCTCTCAAAAATGATATGTCAATTTCAGCTCTGCTGGTCATCTGCCCTGTGATTATTAAGAAAACATTTTTAAGGGCCAGGGATTTAGCTCAGTGGTGCCAACGCCTGCCTTGCAAGCTAAAGGACCCGAGTTTGATCCCCGGTACCAAAAAAAAAAAAAATAATAATAATAATAATAAAGAAAACATTTTTATCCCTCTGCCTGATACATAACAGGCTCCTCTTTGGAGAGGGTAAGCGATGGGCTCACATTTTCACTGCCATCACTGATGGAGGATGCTGACAGTTGTTACCTTTCCCGGTCCCTCTTTATCACAAATAGAAGAGTCAATATACACGTGTAAAAATTCAGATACTTTAAAGACAACATTTAATTATGACTAACCTAACTCTAACCCAGTTCCTCAGAAATACCTAACCTCCCCAGATTATTTACACATGGAAGTGTTTTACCTTTTTTTTTTTTTTTTAATCGCCATCCTACAGTTTTAGTTCACATCACTGGTTCCATCAAGGACTAGTGCTGCTTTTCTCCCCTATCTGTGATTTTTGGGAAAGATTTAAGGAATGCTGAGTGTTAAGTGATTTTATAAAGTTAGCTTAATAGAAAGAACAGGGGAAGTGCGAGGTTCTGAGTATGATCTCTGGTATTGTGTGGGGGGATACTCCACAGAAAGGACAAGGAACTAAGGGTATAGCCTAGCAAGTAGGAGGCCTTGGGCTCAATCTTCAGAGGTGGAAATAAAGGGCGCGGGGGTGGGGGATGGGGTTAAGGCCAGGTCCGAAAACCTGATTCCTTCTCAATACTCCAAATAGGAAAAAATACTTCATATTTCAGTATGCTGCCTGAAAACATATTTTTTTTCTTTTCAAAATTTAAATACAATTACTACTTTTATTCATCAAGACCTTTAAACAACCATAGCTCCTTTACAGTCATCCCTTACTCCTACCTGCCCTGTTGATGTCAAAGCAAGGGAAGACTGGCTCCCAGCACAAACTTTGCGAATGAACATCCCTTGTAAAGCTTCAATAACTTTAGGTTTATACACTCTGTTGGTGTCACCATGGCCAAGTTTGCCTATAAAAACAAACACATTCAAGTTAAACATTTTACTTGTTCTGAGAACTTGAATTCTTTTGGTAAGTACTAAAGTTGAAGAAGTGTCTAATCTCATCACTTATCTGACGGATGTGGAAAGCTGTACATTTCTGACAACAAAAGACATTAACAAATGAACATTTTTGTTACAAGACAGTTACTAACAAACAAACAGCTTTTTGTATCACAACCTCAAGCAATTAAAATCATTCTAAAAAGGTGTAGAAAAGTATTTTTCTTTCTCCTCCTTTTATGACCTTATTTTTAACTTCAACAATACACAGGTTCATGCTGGGTGTGGTTCACTCGCATAATTTCAGTACTTGAAAGGCTGAGGCAGGAGGATCTCCACAAGTCCAAGGCCAGCCCAGACTACACAGTGAGTCCAAAGTCAGCCTGAACTACTCAGCAAGACCCTGTCTCAAAAACAAACAAACAAACAAACAAAAAACCAAGAACAAAAACACAATACATAGGTTCTAGGGGCTGGGGATTCAGCTCAGTGGTTTGGCACCTGCCTCACCAGCACAAGGACCCAAGTTCAATCCCCGGTACCAAAAAAAACAAAAAACAAAAAACAAAACAAAACAAAAAACCCCAAAAAGAACATAGGTTCTAGACAAGAATATATATTTGTGCAATTTTTTAAAACTATGAATTATTTTTTGATACAAACTTTTAAAAATTATTTTTATGTATGTGTGTGTTTGTGTGCGTGGTACTAGGGATTGAGCCCAAGGCTTCTGCGATAAGCTACATTCCCAGCTCTTTTATCTTAATCTTATTTGTTATTTTGAAACAAGGTCTCATGAAAATCTCCAAATTGCCCAAACTGAGCTCAAATTTGCAATTTTCCTGCCTCAACCTCCCAAAGGGCTGTGATTACAGAAAAGAGCCACCATATCCAGTTAAATTATCCTACTTCTAATATCTACACTGAGATACAAACATATTGCAGGTAGTGGTGACTAAGGGCAAAAAGTTAGTCATTCATTGCAATGTTGTTTTTAATACTGAAAAAAATAGCAATGATCTGGGTACTCAACAATTGGAAACTGGTTTTATAAATCATACTGCAGATATATGAAAACACTAAACCTTTTTAAAAACTATTATGTAGTCATGTTAGTTGATACAAAAATACTGCTATATAAAATCTAGCAGATTATAAAATATCTATGGAAATACACAGGTCTACTTCAGTTTTTAAAGACATCCCATGTAGAGATACATGTAAATATTTGTGTTTAATATAGAGAGAGACATACATACACACACACACACACACACCCCGAATGTTAACAATAGTTAAAAAAACAAAACAGTTTAATTTTTATTACTGTTCATCTGTATTTTGAGTTTTTCTAAACAATAAATATATAATAAAAAATAAATTTTTTAAAATGTCAAGAAAAAAGGCCAAAAAAAAAAGCCAAAGCTACCAATAAAAATTTTTTTACATACCATTATCTCCTCCTCCAAAAGACCATACAGTTCTTCCATCTTTAGATAAAGCAATAGTATGTGAACTGCCACAAGAAACCTCTCCAACGTTGCTAATATCTTTTACTAATGTTGGAATGTTACGGCTATTACTGTCACCATGACCTTGGATAAAAAACACAACACAGAAGCAGTGTTAACTCCTTTTCTCTAGGCAATCACTGCACAAGTGGAATAAACATTACAAGCTATTTTAAAGTGCAATTAAATATGAAAAATGGAATCATTCCTAATATCCTCTCAATCAGTCTTCCAGGTTACTCCCAAACTGGGGCATCCAGACACTTCAGGGAACCATCTGAAACTCTATTTATGGTCCTGGAATCATCCTTACCTTATTCTGTCTTGTCTCATGCTTGTGTCCACTTGTTTCCATGACCCAGTAGATTATAAACATCAAGATCATGATGGTTTATTTCTTATTCCTGAAGCCTACAGTGGCTGGCTATTAATAGACTCTAGCTAAAAACTTACTAGATTTAATTACATTTTACATAACAGTATCAGAATCTAGGCATTATCTATGTAAAACTATCTTCCACTAAGCTGAAGACTAACAAAATAAATGACCTTTATATCTATTCTCACTGCGTCTCAGTAACTCTAATCATATTTATTTTCTGTGAGAATAATTTCAATTTTTTAAAAAAACTTACCTAATCTTCCAAAATCTCCTTCACCCCATGTATATAATTCACCATCCTCTGTGACAGCAGCACTGTGCCTGTATCCAGCTGACACACAAACAACTACCTGCATTGCACACAGGGAAGCTGATAAACAAACATGCTAAAACACACATCTGTACAAAGACATCAGATATTAATATTCATAACTCAATCAGGAAGTGCCATGGTATGGAAGCTATGCTCAGAACAAGGCATAGGTGACTGGCTAGGAAGTGCCTATGTGCTGCTAGCCAAGATATGAACCCCTGGCTTCAACCTAAAGGACAGAACTTTTCTCAGTTCACTTAAAAGCAGTCCAAGAGCTGGCAGGGTCTCTGAAGACATTAACTACCTGCAGAAGTCCCGTGTATCCTTTGGGCCAGGAACTTAGCTCAGTGGCTCCTCCACCTGCTTCACAAGTGCAAGGTTTCGAGTTTGATATCCCCCACCCACAAAAAAAGCTTTGATTGGTATTTCTGCAGGTAGTTTGTTTGTTTTTTGGTACTGGGATCACACTTGGGACCCTGCATTTGTGAGGCAGGTGGCAGCACCACTGAGCTAAATACCTGGCCCTCAATCAAATCTTTTTTTTTTTTTTTTTTTTTTTTTGGTGGTACCAGGGATCAAACTCAGGCCCTTCTGCTTACAAGGCAGGCGGCAGAACCGCTGAGCCAAATCCCTGACCTATCAAATCTTGACTCACAGTAGGAAAGAGTTCAATACCTACAGAACAAAAACAACCCCCCTCAACACTAAGGACTGAGCCCAAGGGTGTTCTACCACTGAGCCACATCCTCAGCCCTTTTAATGCTTTGAGACAGGCTCTCACTAAGTTGCCTAGGCTGGCCTGGAACTTGTGACCCTACTGTCTCAGCTTACCAAGTAGTTGGAATCACAGGTACACTCCACAGCACCTGGCCAATAATTTTTTATATATAAGGTTAGTAAAAACCTCTAGCTCTGGCTGCAAGAAAAACTCATTATAGCTGGGTGTGGTGGCACATGCAAGTAATCTCAAGCACTTGCAGAGGCTGAGGGAAAAGGATCACGGTGAGTTTGAGGCTACTCTGGGCTACACAGTGAGACCCTGTCTCAAAACAAAACAAAACAGAAAAAGAAAAGGAAAAAATTCATTATATAATAAGGATAACTCTAAAAAAAACCTCAAAAGTAATATATAGGCTTCTATTAATTAAATTCTTGATAGTATCACCTTAACCTCAAGTAGCTATACAATTAATGAGTAGAATCAGGGGGAAAAAGACATATAGTGTACCAATATAAGGCAAACATCACTCACACCATCTAATACTGATCAAAATTACAGGCAATCAGAAAAAGATATGAAAAAAACAAATGCACTAACAGCTCCACATCTATTTAATCTCCAAAAACTGGAGCATACTGTAGGAAAATGAAATATGAGACTCAATTAAAAATATTCAGCATCCAATACATTTAAATACTATGCTAAAAACTTTTGAAATTTTGATCTGTGAATTACGTTTTTCCTTTACCATACTTGAACTATGTCATTTGTTTTGTGGTACTGGCCATTGAATCCAGAGCGTCACACAGGATAAACACCGGAACTATACCGAGTCCTCTATTTTCAATTTTTTTTTTTTTTTTTAGACAAAGTCTGAGCTGCTCAGGCTGGCCTAATGCCTAGAATCCTCCTGCTTCTGCCTCCCACTAGCTGGGATTACAGGCATACACCACCACACCCCACACTGTTGTTTTTAATTGGTAATATTTCCAATATAAAAATGGGGCAAAGGAATATAACTACCAAATTAAGGAAGAAAGTACTACACCAAGAAAATACAATTTCAAATAATTTATATGAAGTTCCTTAGAGCCTAATTTCAACATGTTATCAAGTATCCTTTGATATTTTCAAAGTGGACTCTTCCTAGGCCCATTGCCTTGGGGTTTATATACTGCAAACTATGAGAGTAAAATTCATTTGATACCCAACCAGGTCAGAAAACCTCTCATGAAGAAAAAGTGTGCCACTTGTAATATGGTACAAAATTTAAAAATAGACTTTACAATATTATGAAGTTTTTCCCCCTCTGTACTGAGCTCTAAATCCAAGAATTTTCTACACATGGAAATAAGATTTCACAAAGATTTTTATGTAAAGAAATACAGAAAGAATAGAATCTTACCATGAACGAACCTATAAACTGCATATAAGTTCACCTGTTTTCTTTAAAAAGTTACGTTAACACTAAAATAGATATATTTATTTTTATATTACACACACACACACACACACACACACACACACACATAGGATTTAGGTTGTTTCTAATGGTAACATTTATGTGGGATGCTAGGCAATTAACCATTTGAAATGCTGACTCAGGTCTATTAAAATGCCACCTCCTACAAGAGAATCCTGATCTCTAATATTATGCTTAGCCTAAGTTAGTCTCTATTACATTACTTAATTCTTGTTTATAGTTATCTGAAATTATTTTATATATTTGTATTTATCCTGAAGATTAAAGCTCTATGAGAATAGGTATCTAAAGCCTAAAAACACTGCCTTACATTTGTGAAGTACTAAATATTGGTTGAATGAATGACTCCCAGGTTCCTTATCAGTGACATGGGGAAAAATACGTCACAAGAATAGGAATTATCCTTATGAGAATATAAAAATTAAAACTGACCCAGTGCAGTAATGTGCACCTGGAGTCCAAATACTCAGGAGGCTGAGGCAGGAGGACCACTTGAACACAAGAGCTCATGGCTAGTCTGGGCAACAGAGCAAGACACCATCTCAGAAAGAAAAAAAAATTAAAAAGCATCTATAAAGATTAAAACTGAATAATGTATGTGAAAGTGTTCTGTAAACTATAAAGCAGATGTACAAAAATATAAGTTAAAGGGTGAGGGGTAACTTCAGAAATACATAAAAATCTGAAAGATACTATCAATTATAATACAACTGCTATCTAATTACTCTTAAATCTAAAAAGAAAGCACATACCTTTCCCTGAAGAGGCCCCTGAATAAGCTTGGGATATTTCTGTGTTGAACTATTTCCATGTCCCAGTTTCCCATAATCACCATCTCCCCAACTGAAGACTTCTCCTTCTGTGGTGAAAGCTAAAGTGTGACCATCAGAGCCTTTAGAAGATGAAACCTTTTTAATGGACCTGTGAGGCTCAAAGGTTAACTTTTTTAAAGTAGACTGATTATTAGAATCTCCAAGGCCCAGTCTCCCATAGCTGCCTTTACCACAAGCTCTGACAGAACCATCCGTAGAAATAACAAAAGTGCAGTATTGTCCAGCTTCAATCTATAAACGAAGAAAACGATAACATAAAATGCTTCTGTGGATATCAAAGTGTAATATTTAAAATCAGCTTTATCAAAGAAACTCAAGGGTTAGGATTAGGGTTAGCAGAATATGGCATGAATATCCATAAAAAAGAATAAATGAAAAAAACATTAACAGTATTTTCAGGGTTACTTCATTTTTAAGCTCAAATTCACATCCATATTATCCTCCCAGCTTATCTACTATTATGGCCTGTATCTTGATATTCCCGAAAAGCCTCGAGTTTATAGGTAGAGAGCTTCAAAGGTGGCTGGATTAGAGTATGTGATGCTAGGATTAATGATGAGATGCTGGGAGTAAGAGTGTGATGTGAGGATTAAGGGTACTCCACCCTGGGTGTAGGTAGCACACCCCCAAAGGTGGGTAGCCCGGATGGAATAAAAAGGGACTGAAAGTAGTTGTGTCTACTGCTACTGGTGCTTCTTTGCTACTCAGCTGCCTCTCTGCCTTCTGTCCACCACAAACTCTCTCCTCTGCAATGCCCCTCTGCTGTGCCACCCTGCCTTGGGGTCAGTTAACTATAAACTGAAACCTCTACAGATGTGAGCTGAAATAAACCCTGTTTTCTTTAACTTCGGGTTTTGGGTATTTTGTCTCAGCAATGAGAAAAGTACCTAAGACATTTAACAAGTCATGACTGAATGAAATAACAGAGTAAAATGTTTTAGCCTCATTTTATAGTTAAAGAAGGAAAAGAAGTAAAAATTTCTCATAAATTCCTTAGTGTCACTGAGGCAAGAACCATACAAAACATACTCTAAATCCATTTGGAAAAACATATATTTTAACTAATACCATAATAAAATAAAAGTTTTGCTTGAGCTACAAACGCAAAAAAAAAGTAATCATAATAAGAAAATGAAATGCCAATCTAGGAAAAGGAAAATAAAAGCCTTTACTTATCATTTATTTACCATATGTGCTGAATATAATAGTAAACTCTGTTGTGATTAATAAGGTTTTTGAAGAATTCAAATCCCAACTTACTTTTTTGAACCCTGGAAATGGTTTCATGTGTTTAGGAGACCAAAAATATATCTTTCTATTATAATGAAAATTTGATAAAGTATGGTATAAATACAACATAAACAAGAAACAAAGTAGCAAAGAATTTTAATTCATTTAAAAAATACTCAACACATATGGACTGAAACTTGTATAAACCATAAACTAAATATAGCCCTTTCCTTCTTTAAAAAAAAAAAATCTCAACATAAAGCAAGTAAGTATGAAGTTATTTGTAAGGTATGCAGGGAACTTACGGTCTGGGCATCAGAAAAACTAGGAGCTAGTTTGGGTTGTAGTATTTTTTCCTGTGTGCCTTCTACCAACTGATGGCTGCTGTTGCTTCCCCAAACATAAACCTCACAGGTTTCAGAGACAATGGGAGCATCTCCAGTCTGAATGCTGTCTGGGCTAGCACATGTTCTTGAGTAATCAGAAGCCATTCTACAAACCTATAAAAATTTTAAAATATGAAAAAACAAGACATTTTTAGTTTAGATATTTTTTACCTATTCTCTGCAATTACTGATGCCTTTCCTTCCACTATTTTCAACTACTCAAATCTAAGAAAAACACATCTAGTCTTAAATACAGTTAACAAGAATATTTACTTGCATAGAATAAATCACTAAAAGATATTAATAAAAGAGGGCAAAATGGGACAAACAAGCCTTTTCAAATACAAGTTTTATTACCAAATACAACAGCATTACAGAAAAGTTAAGTTTAAAAAAACAAAGAAAAAGTCACCATTGATAATCTTACCTTAATATAATGTTATCGTAAAGACTGTGTTCTTTAACATAGTCATTACTATGGTTATATAAATGTGACAAATGCTACAAAAACCTCATGCAAAATTTATAGGCCTACCTAATGCTTATGACTGAAACATATCTAATACAAAAATCATAATTTATTCAACCACTTACCTTTAATAAGATATTTAAGTTCTTTCTACTTCATTATTTTATCAGCCATTTCGAAGAACATAGTTGTTACTACACTTTTTTTACTTCTTTAGTAGAGAATCTAAGAAATGGTCTATCAAAAAAAAGGACAACAATCCTACAATCTTACCTTTTTGAAATATACTATAACAAACTGCTTTCCAAAATAATGCTTATCATACTTTCACCAGCAATGTTCAAAAGGAGGGTAGTCTTCAAAACAGCAAAGGTCCAGAGCAATTCAACATATACGCACACAAAATGAGAGTCATGACTGATTTGCCATTTATGTTGAATATAATGGTAAAATTTGTTGCTAGTCACAATTGTTTTTAAAAATCTAAGCTCCTCACCAAAACCACATAATCCAAGGTGGCCATCTTGCTTGCCCTAACCAAGGAATGGGTCTTTCTTTGTGAGAGCAATGGCATCCCTACAGCACTCACACCATTGATGGGTACTATGTTTTTGGTTTTGGTTTTTGTACTGGGGATCAAACTCAGGACCTTGCACTTGCGAGGCAGGCAACAGCACCACTGAGCTAAATCCCACGCAGTACTGTGTTTTTAAAGGTGTTTTGGCTTTCATTTGTTTGTGTGTATTTGTTTGTTGCAAACTGAAGTGGAAAAAGAGGATGCCATTAATTTCACAAGTCCTTATTATAAGTAAAGTTAAAGACCTTCCATCCATTTGTTTACCACATTTTGTGAAGTAACTTACTTATGCCCTCTCATTTACTGGGGTTAAATAATTCTGAAGGGGTACCAAGGACTGAACTCAGGACTTTGTGCTTTTGAGGCAGGTGGCAGAACCACTGAGCTAAATCTCTGGCCCATGGAGTTAATGAATTTTTTACTGACTTGTATATACTCAATAGAATAAAGATATTCAGTCTAACCCTAGACATTTTGAATGTCTTGTCTGATTTTTGTGGGGGTTTCTGCATAGTTGAGCAAAACAATAAAAGAAAGGTCACCGTATTAGTTTGTGTACACATTAAATGGAGATAATGTTAGTTAGAATCTTTAAATACAATGTAAAAGAATTTGTTTTAGACAAATATTTTCCAGTGAACATGAGGACAGTTTTAAGAACACACAGTATATTGTGTAAGTGAAAACTGCTCATCCCCAATAAAAGATGGGAAATTTCGCTGGAGACAAAAGGATGGTGGAGCCAAGATGGTTAAAACTGTTCATTTAAAGATATATTACCATAATGAGGTTTATAAGAAAAAATCATAGCCCTCCCATTCTTTAACCCTCCAAAAAAACTGAGAAGAAACTACAGAGTTTAAAATGTATTTTTTAAAATAATATCTAGCTCTTGTGAACTCTTGAAAAATTAAAAGGAGCCTCAGGACTCCTTTTAGAACAGTGCCCCCCTACACACACACTGATGAGAAGCTACTAGAAGTGGAATCAAAAGAGCATAGGACAGCAAAACAGCAAGGAGTGATGGAGAATGTGAAGGCAAAAGTTGTGAAGGAAAACAAGCTGGAGAAATATCATTGTTTTTTTTAGAAAAAGATATACTAAATCCTAACATATTCTAAAACCTTAGGAAAAGTAATTTCATATAATAACCCACAGTAAAGTATTGAGGTCAATCCTGTAATAGGTTGTTATAAAAAAGAAAGGGAAAAAGAGCATAGTAACAACCAGACAATGAAAGCATGCCATAAGGAAAATGCCCACAAAATAGAGAAAACTATAACTTATTTCAAAACAGGTTAAAGGGATTAAGAAAATGAAACAAGACAAGAAAATACAAATTTGAATTGGCAATGCCAAAAAATGAGGTGACACACTCAAGGAATTAGGAACAAAGAAAAAACATTTCCCAAATGACTAGAAAAAATCCAGGAGTAAATAATACAATAGACAATGCCTTATGAGTAACAAAAGATTAAAAGAAAGATTTTTTTTTAGAGATTAAAAAAACTATAGAAGGTATTCTAAAATTCAAGAATAAATGACAATATTAGGCAAAAATCTAACATACAGATAATTGGAGTTCCTAAAGAAGACCACCAAAGAAAATGCTACTACAAACTATAATTTAAGGACATTTTCCTGAAATTAAAAATATCTGAAACTACACACTGAGTTCTCATATCTCTAAGAACATAAATCCAGAATAAATAATATCAAGATGTATTCTAGTAAAATTACTGATCTTTACAAGAATTAAAATGTTCTTAATAGGACTTGTCAGCAAAACAAGCATGTGACTCATATAGAAAAGAAAGACTACTTTTGGACTCAGACAGCAACTCTTTATGCCAGAAGAAAATGAGGTAACACATTTAAGATATAGAAAAAAAGAAATGTAAAGCCAGGAGTAGTGTGATAAGCCTGTATTCCCAGCACTCGGGGAGGCTGAGGCAAGAGTATCATAAGCTTGATCACAACCTGGGCAACTTAGCAAGATTCTGTTGGGGGGTGCCGGAAAAGGGTGGCAGTGTAGCTCAGTCTAAAAGTCCTGGATTCAATCTCTAGTACTTGAAAAAAAGAGAAAGACAGAAAGACAAAGGGGAGAAGGGGAAAAAGGGTAGGAGGGAGGAAAGATAGCCAGAGATTTTATTTCCCAAAACTAACTTTCTGTAATAAAAAGTGTAACAATTATCAACATGCTAGAACTATGAGAATTCCATTCCTGTTTTTTTTTTTTAACCTACTAAAGAATGGGCTTCAGACAATCAAAAAGATTACAGAGATTAGAAGTAAGGATTGACTATGTAGTTACTTATAGAACTAATATTAAATAAGAATTCAAAAAGCACACATAATGTAATGACTACATGTTCTCAATACAACTACAATAAAGGGGACCATTTAAAATTAATGTTTTCAGACGAGGGATTTAGTTCAGTGGTTCCAGCACCTGCCTTACAAGTACAAGGACCTGAGTTCGATCCCCAGTACCAAAGAAAAAAAATTAACCACACAGCAGTGATATTTGTCTTATTATTTTAGGACAGCTGTATGCATGCGAATGTATTTGTGTGCATAATGTGATTATAGGATACTCTTAATTCCATCATTCCTATATCCTTAAAAATCAGCAGTTTTAACTTGAAGAAAAGAAGATATAAATGTAATATACAAAAAAGTTAAGTAAAAATTCTATAGCCCTACAACTCATGAGGTATTCTGGCCTTAAACATACCACATATGCACACATCCCACAACACCCCACAATTTCCCAACTCTATTATAAAAGCCTCAAAACAGTTCAGAACAAAGGGAGGGAAGGGATAAGGGAAAAAAATGAGAACCAAGAACTGTCATGTAAAGGTACAAGATCCCAATGACGAAAGTAACTGTACTGTTTACCTAAAATGTACCAATAAACTCAATGAGAGAAAAAAAAAAAACAGTTCAGACCAACTCACTAGCACTAAGTATCTCTAGCACCCTCACCATGGGACTGAAATCAACATTTTACAATAAAAGAAACCAGGGTCTTTTTGAAGAAACATCAAACTGATTCCCAGGGTAAAAAATGTACACGATGAGCCAGGAACAATGTGCTATACCAGAAAGCAAGGAAGACCTCAAAGAGTAGCAGCCTTTTATGTGAGAAGAACTTGAAGGTATTACCACCCTGACAAGACAAGACAACAGGCCCAAATGAACCAATGCTGACCACCTTCACCACAAATGACAATTCAACACTCAAACAGGTTTAAGTCTACAAGAGCAAAATGATATTTTTAAATAAAGCTAACTGGTCAAGCTTAAAGTAGAATAAAAGATCAGTTGATTAAATTGAAAATAAACAAAAGCAGGTGGGAAGAATCAAGCATTTATTTTGCCTTTCCTATATGAACTGTAGCAGAGTAATCAGAGTTGATATGTGAAGCATCTCTTTATAAAAACATTCTAATAAATGAAAAAGAAATAACAGAATTAGAATACCACAATAACTAACTACAAATCAATTAGATCCAGCTATTAAGCACCACAAAAAGAGGAAACCAATGGAACCAGGTGAAAGAATACAACAGCATGTATAAAACTTGCTAAAATGATCAAATGTAAGACTCATAAATCCTCTGGAGCCAGGTGCCAATTTGTAAGCAATACAAAGGCAAAGAAACACACTGAACTGTATCAAGAGTAATCAGTCAGCAAAATAAAGACTAGGGAAATCTATAATCTGATAAATAGTTTACTGAACATATACACTGAAGGAGAGCAAGGAAGAATGTACCAATTCAAAGATTTAGAACTTTTCTACTTTTTAATGTCCAGGGATGCATACCTGAGTCACACAACTACAAAGAAGCAGAAGCAAGTTATTAGTCTAAAAGTCACAACAGTGGTTATGTTCAGGGAAGGAAGAAAGAAGTTATGACAAGGACATGAAAGGACTTCTCCTGCAGCTGACAAAATTCTATTTCTATATCCAAGTACAGGTTAAAAAGGTGTTTATTTAGCTGGGGATTTAGCTCAGCGGTTCGGTGGCCTGCCTTGCAAGTGCAAGGACCTGAGTTCAATCCCCCGTACCAAAAAAAAAAAAAAAAAAAAAAAAAAAAAAAGGGTGTTTATTTAATAATACTTCATTAATCATACATGTGTTTGTATGTCCTTCTGTATGTTTTACTTAATAATAAAAATTTTTTGATTAAACTTACCAGTACATGACTCAATATTCAAAATAAAATACATTGAAAATATGTTCCTTTCCCACAACTGGCCCGAATTTTCCCAGGCTCCACTTTCTAGAAGCAATCACTCACGTCACCCTCTTTTGGAGCCTTTTTTTTGAGCTGTATTTTTGGTCCTCTCTCCAAATAGGTGTTTTCAATGAATAAATAGATGCTGTAGCATTTTAAGATGAAGTAATGTTTGATGCAAAAGTCATGATGACTACGTACCTCTTCAAAGAGACATAATGCTGCCTCATAGAGCGAGCACAGGCCATCAGATGTTCTAGTTGGTTCTCTCCACTGACTCCGATCAGCAGATGAACCCTATAATTAAACATTGTAAGATACAATATGGGAAGGAGACAGATGTATTTAAAATCACTTAAATACTCTATGAAAACAATGTCTATTTGAAGAACTATTTACCTTTTTATTTTTGTGTTTGTGGAACTGAGGATCAAGCTTAGGGTCCTGTGCACACAAGGTAAGTGCTCTACTACTGAGCCCTGAGAACTGTTCATATGATTGTGTGCAGTGAAACCAAATTCCAACATTTGGTCTCAAACTAACTTTTACACATAACTTATAAAAGGCCCAGTCATTGAGTCAAATGGCAGATTAAGGCTTAATCTCTCTATCATTACCTTATTAAGCAGTGATTCATTCCAAAGGGTCACAAGGCTCTAGTAATAGTAAAAAGGAGGAATTTGGTAGCTACACATTCTTTGGGTGACTTCCCGTGAACTACTTCCCCAGGGTTGCCTTGCCTTCCTGCCCCAAGAGACACAGGCAAGCAGAATAAGTAACGATCCAGAGTGGCAAAACTCTGTCCTTCCCTCCTCAGTTTCAGCACAACCAACATTGCAGAAGTCAGTTCACGGCTACACTAGCAATGAAGCATCTTTTTCCTAGCATAGCTGAGGATTCACAGAATTTCTCTGGGACCCAATAAGAGAAATGAGAAAAATTATCTTGATGAAAAATGATAAATCAGAAAGCGAACTATATCCATGGTACCTCAAATTTCCATATCTTTGGATCACAAATGTCAGTTCTTTCTATGATTTATCAATGCTATAATTGTGAAAATTTCACTTGTGGCTTTATTTCAAAAGATAATATATTGTAAACATATTTAACCAAATGACCACTTACTTGACAGATATATAATACAGAAATACTACAGAGGAAAAGGTGACTTATATGCCTTGCAAGACCCATACAACTGTAAGGTTCTATGCTTTTATTAATTCAAATTATTTTCAACTTACAAATTTATAATTCCATAATAAAAGAAATCTCAATATTTTGAATCAAATAAAAAAATCCCAATCAATGCTCTCAAACAAAATAGCCATAGTATTTTAGTATTTAGTTAGAATTTTTTTTTCTTTTTGGGGATTGAATCCAGAGTCACTGACCTACATTCCCATTCCTTTTAAATTTTGATACAAGGTCTTGCTAATTTATTAAATTGCCCAGGATGGGCTCCAACTTGCAATCCTCTTGCCTCAGCCTCCCAGAGTGCTAGGATTACAGACATGTGCTACCATACCCAGCTTAGAATTTTTAAAGTTTCATAACATATTAAAGTTTTGCAGGGTTTGGTTGTTGTTCTACATATTCATCTGCCCTCTGCCTATTCCACCAAGAAAATTAACTTAAAGTTTGCTTTTTGTTTTTTTAAGACATGGTCTGGCTACGTTGCCCAGAACGGCCTCAAACTCCAATGCTCACCCACCCCTCCTGATTCAGTCACATGAATAGCTAGGGCTGAGGGCACACACCACTGCACCCAGATATAATGGTGAAATTTTTATCAACCTAAATCTTCTGGGAAGATAACGTGTGTCAAGCACCTTCAAATCACTCAAATAGGAATCATTTTAGAGAGTTCTCCAATAGCTGTTACAGTACAGAACTTTTCTTCTGACAGTTCACTTCTGCCTTCAAAACCTCCTGCAATGGAGCCAGGTGTGGTGTTGCACACCTCTGATTCCTGCACTGTGGGACTCTGAGGAAGGAGGATCAAAAATTTGCACCCAGCCTGGGAAATGTCCCAACTCAGCAAAACCCTGACTCAAAATTTAAAAACAGGTTGGGGATGCAGCTCAGTGCAAATGCCCTAGGATAAATCTCTAGTACTAGAGAAAGAAAAGTAAAAACAAACAAAAAACTCTTGCAATGAAGCTCTGGTAAACGGCCTTTTGGTACCACTTCCCTTATCCCAGCAAAGGTAAATAGAAGTTCAGTGTCTTCTCTTGACAGAAGGCTCCCTTTCTTATTTCTCAAAAGTCCTTATAAATTTTAAATGTAAAGTTTGGGTTAAGAGTGAAGGTCAGTGATAGAACACTTGCTCGACCTGCATGAGGCCCTGGGTTCAATTACCAGCACCACCATTAAAAAAAAAAAGGTGAAAGCCTGTCATCATGGTCTCTGGTCTCTGTCATCCCCACCCCATCATTAATTACCATTCTTAACTATTTTCGTTCACTTGCTGTCAATAGCTAATCAAATTCTTCCAATCACAGCACATGCTTATCTTTTACATTTTTGGTTCTACTCAGCTATTTTTTTCTCCTCTCTCTCCCTCCCTGTTTCCTTCCTTCCTTCCTTACATTTTTCTTTTTTTCTTTCCTAGACAGAGTAACCAGGATCCCTACATTTCCTTGAACTTGTGATCTTATCTCAGCCTCTCAAATAATTGGAATTATGGGTGTGCGCCACTGTGTCCAGATTAACCATTTCTGTTATTGTTGGGTCACCTGCTGTTGCCAACTCACTTTTTCTTAATTACTTAAGGCGGTGCTTCCCAAGTTTTAATGCACACATTAATTACCTGGAGATCTTGTTAAAATACAGATCTGATTCAGTAAGTACAGAGGAGGCCTGAGATTCTGCTTTTTTCTTTTTTCAGTGTTGAGAATCAAAGCAAAGGGCATTCTAGCACTGAGTTGTATCTCTAGCCTTTTTATTTGAGACTAGGGGTGAGAGAAGTCTCCCTAAATTGCCCAAGCTGGGCTTAAACTTGTGCTCCTGCTACCTCAGCCTCCCAAGTAGCTGGAATTACAGGTGTGCACCACCACAACTAACAAGAGTCTGCATTTCTAACAAATCCCAGGTGATGCCCATGCTACCACGGAAGTTCATACTTTGACTTGGAAGGCTAGAATCACACAAAAGGCTAAGGCTTAAACACACACACACACACACACACACACACACACACACAAACTAGTCCCTAGACACACAATGTGTTGCTATAGCAGCAAATACTTTGCCGTAACCTCTCTAAATTCTTTAATTAGCTGTGCAGCATTTCTGGGGAAAACACAATTGTGCTCAGTGGCTCCATTACTTAAAGACCCCTTATAGTGATCACTAAATCAAGGGGTGAGGAAACTGCTGTAACCTTCTAGAGCTGGCACCAAGGCCATCATAATCCCTCTTTTATATTTTTTCTAGGAAAATGCTGAAAACAGCAACAGTGACCAATCTAGGTTTAAATCTAGGCTCCATCACTTACTGGCCATGGGACTGAAGGGTATTTCATCTTTAGACAAGATTGGAAGACTAACTGAACTCATGTACATTTAGCACACTTGCTAATACTTAGTAAGATATCAAAACTGGTAGCAGTAATAATTGACACTGTGTACAATGAAAAAGAATAGAAAATACTAGGAGCCTTTATTAAATTCTTGCTAAATTTAAAAATATTAAACCAGGGCTGGGGTATGGTTTAGGTACAGCACTTGTCTAGCAGGTGTAAAGACTCAGGTTTGATCCCCAACACTGAAAAAAACAAAATAAAACAAAAACTAAAGTAATAGTTATATACCCTGAAAATTCTCTGTAACACAAATTGTCACTGATTTATTTTCTTTCCCAAGAAAAGTCAACAGTTGACGATGCCTCTACTCTAGTCAGGCTCAAAGACATCTCTCAATTCACTATACACAGAATTCATACTACAGTATGTTTCATAAGTATGCTACATTATTAAAAAATAGCAAAAACTATGTATTTTTTAAAAAAATTAAGTTGTGGAAAATATAGTTCATTAAATGTGTGACTTCATATACCATTAATATATGATAAGTATAACTGTCCAAGTAAAAATAGAAGTAACATAAAGTTGTGATTTCAAAAGTATTCATTTAATTACCTTTGTCTTAAATAACTACCATCCAAAATAACACATCAGGCGTGGTGGTGCACGCCTGTACTCCCAGCACTCGGGAGACTGAGGCAGGAGGATCGCTGTGAGTTTGAGACCAGCCTGGGCTACATAGTGAGTTCCAGGTCAGTCTCAACTACATAGTGAGACCCTGTCTCAAAAAAAACCAAAATAACACATCACCTTCTCCCCCTATATTTGTCTAAAGTATTCGCACAAGGACATGTAACTAGAGGGAGTATATTTCCTTAAGGTTCTGTTTTTAACCCAAAATTGCCTCAGTGACTGACTCCCCACTACCTATGAATGAAGTCCCTAAACCCTATAGCATGGGATACAGAGCCTGCCTAGTTCACAGCCTCATCTCATCCCATTCTATCCCACACACTCAGGAGCTTGCTCTCCCACACCCTGGCCACTTTGTGAACTTTGGTCTTCCTTTCCCCAGCTACTCCGACTCATGCACTTCATCAGTGGGCAAATTCCTACCTCTAAACTGATGTCAAGATCCTTACCTCATAAGGCAGATTCTGCCTCATTCCTTCCAGCCAACTCATGTCCACTAACCTCCTCCCAAGGCAGATCTTTACTCGGCAGCACATTATCTTTAATTTGAAATTAAATTGCACCCCTGTTCCATTAAATTACAAACCACCTAAAAGCACTGATGCTTTTTTTTTTTTTTGGTACTGGGGATCCAACTTGGGACCTTGCACTTGCAAGGCAGGCAGCGGAACCACTGAGCTAAACCCCAGCCCGGCAATGATGCTTTTTAACCCAGCACCTAACAATATTTGGAACACAGTGCCCAGCAAACATCCAACAGCATTATATTATGGTTTATTTTTTAGAATTTGAAGATGTACACTTACATTATAGTATGAATAACTGTATTTTCCCCCTACAATTATTTAAACATAAAGAGTATTATATATGTGCTACTCAAATATATACTTCAGTAGCTGACTTTAAGAATACCACTAATAAATATAATTGAATTTACTCTGTTAGATGTTGGCCAGGGACTTAACTGACGGTTACGTGCCTATCTCTCTATCTTACAGCTTAAATCCTGATCCAGTCATTCAGGGGGCCAAGAAACTCATGGCAGGGACATTCACACCACATTGGGTCTAATGTACCAGGTGTGGGTCACATATTTGCTGAGTTCTCAGACTACACAGTAAAGGGCAAGAAAATTCAGTTCTGGAGACCAAAAGCATCAGACTCAATCATCTACCACACAAAGAACAGTAACAAAATTCATTTAAATAACCATTCCTTTCCCCTAAAACAAATAGGAGTTTTAATTTAAACTATATCTAACACAAGCCTGAGGCAACTGTGAGACAGCCAAACTAAATCGAACACACAAAATTCTTCCCCAGAGTAGAACCAGAATTCCAGGGAAAGCAATACAGTTTTCTGGAGCACCACCGGCCCAACAAGGAGCTACATTTGGTATAGGGTTCTCTGTGGCCTTGGAGCCCTGAAGTCTTCAGTTGGTAGATGACTCCTTACTAGGTATACTTGGTAGAATGAGCACCCAAGTGGAGATAAAACTGAAAATACAGCAATTAAAAAAATAAATAAATAAACATTATATTTTACATCTACTTTACAATAGTCATTAGTAGGAAAAATGAATAAATTTAACATAAATGGTATAAAAACTGCATAGGATAGTCAGAAAAATCATAAGCTTTTCAGACAGACTCAGCATTGTAAGTTATTTAACATTATACCTATTAAGTGCTTAAATCAGAAGTGCATGTTATATTACACTGTTGTTGCTCAATAGATTTGTAAATCCAAGCTAACACAGTTGTTTCATCTTCAAGGTTAGGGTAATTAACACTTCTCAGAGTTAACATGATAATTGAATGAAAGAGCAATGTAAAGCTGGTAACAGGAACTCAACAAAAGTGGGCTTTCCTTCTCCCTTATTCCAGGCAGTATGAAGTAGTAAAGGAAAAAGCCAAAAAATAAAAATAAAAAGAAAAAAAAGAACAAGATGGAATATTACAGGCTAATTAAATGAAGAATAAAACACATTATATAGGTAGGTGTGTCTATACACACACACACACACATTGTAAAGATTTCTTAAATTTGTAGAGCAATTTAAACTATCAATCAGTAGTTCCTGGAGTAACCCCTTCCATGTAAGAAGGATATTTAGGATAAAACCTTAGATAATAAGGTAGGGAAGAAGCCTGTGACTCAAGGTACATAGTATTTTGTTCAAGAAGGAAATATACCATGGACAAGTACATAATCATATGATTACATTGTGCTAATATCTTTTGGGTGGGTTGTTTGGTTTTGATTTTTTGAGACAGGGTCTAACTATGTAGCCCAGACTGGCCTGAAACTCATGATCCTCCTACCTCAGCTTCCCTAGTGCTAGGATTACAGGTGCACGCCACCATACCAAGTTCAATACTTTTTTTGTAACAAAGGCAATGCAAAATAAATCGCCTGTAAAATGAGGAATTAAGTGACTTTCACAAAATATTAACATATGACCATGAACAGATACATTATTTAGGTTATTAAACAACACTACAGATTTGGAGCAGTATAAAGAGAATGTTACCAGAAAGTAGTAAGAATCAGGAAACAAAATTAGAAAAACAGATGTGCAAGTGAGACTAAGAAAACACAAAGGGGCAAACTGCCTACCCCAGCTGTTATCTGAAGACTTTCCTAGATCACAGGCATCCCACTTCCTAGATCACCTCAAGTGAAGATAAGAAGACTGTGTCAACATTCCATATCCCAAAATCACTGCGTGCTTTTGCTTTATATTTATTTACCACTTAGAAATCCAAATTTCATAGATTTTTATAATCTAAAAATCTTTAAGTACTTACACATGATAAAATTACAAAAAATGGAAAAATTTTTGTAAAAAATGATCCAGTATTTACAATTGATTTCATATATACAAACAACTTACATAACACTTTTAAATGTCTCTGTTTTAAAAATAAATTCAACATAGTGTTTTTTAATGAAACATTCGTATTAATTCAAAAGCTTCACACTATACTTGTTTGGAGGAAAAACTTGAGACACATAATACACAAGTGATATAATTAGTTGTTTTAACTAAATAAATTTGTCAGTTGAAATGTGACAATAAAAGACACCAAAAGAAGACTGACAACGTAACCTAACTGAAATTAAGTCAGCTTAAAAGTATTTGAGTTTTACTTGAGTTTTATTTGAGTATTTTAATATTCAAATTTTTATCCTTTTTTTTTAAACATAGCTTTTTTATTGTTTGCTTGTTTTTTGGTTTTTTTTTTTTGGTTTGTTTGTTTGGGTACTGGGGCTCGAACTTGGGTCCTTGTGCTTGCAAGGCAGGCGGCAGAACCACTGAGCTAAATTCCCAGCCCTATCCTTCGTTTTCACAGTTACTACATTTCAGTCTTAAAAATTCCTGAAATTGATTATACTACACTGTATTATGCTGTTTATTCTTGAATATGGCATCCAAGGTTATCATAGCCAAGCAGTTTCCTCTGACGACATACTCTTTCCAGACTCCTGCTCAGCTCATCACTTCCCTTCTTTCAGATCTCTACTCAAATGTTGCGACTCAGTCCTTCCTTCATGGCACTACTTGAAATAGCACACCTTTCACCTCACAACCTCTCCCCCGAGTCTATTCCCTTCTATTCCCTCTTTCATTCCCTTGGTTTTCTTCTTAGAACTTCTCGTGATTTGAAATTATATACGTGTTGCCTGACTTACCCTACCAAACTGTTAGCTCTATGAAGGCAGAAACTATATCCACAGGGGTACGTCCCCAGGGCCTAGAATAATACTTGGCATACTGTAAGTGATTAACAAAAATCGGGAAGAATGGAATTGCAAGTGTTTTACAACGACTTCCATACTAACTCAGTGAAGTCCCTCATTTTACATGAGTTTATAAACACACAGAAGTTAAATGAACTTCCCAAATTCACATAAATCTTGAAACTAAAACCACAAACCTGCCTCCTAATCCAGTGGCCTTAACTCTGTACCAATTGGCCTATCCTTACGTATCAACATGTATGAGTTTCTTCATGCAAAGTACATAAAATATTTAATTAACCTATCAAACACCAGAAGAACTTTCAACTCATTTACTATTACCACTAATTCACTAAAAGCTGGATTCACTTTTCCAAAAATTGTTACATATTTTAAAGTTGACATTTATAGTACATACCAAAGAACGCCTCATCTGCATTAATATAGTCATAAAGCAGTCAAAGCTGATCATTCCTTCTTGGCTTGACAGAAGTTTGTTTTTCTCCATGGTATTTACAACTGCTGAAGCCCCCAAAGCCATTTCTATCCATTCAAGAAGATACCGCAATGAGCCTCGCTGAGCTGCTAAACCCAGCAGCAACTCAGAAGCTAATCTACGACCTAAAGTGTCTGCCCCAGAATTGGGAATAGTTACTCCTTTAAGAAATGTTGTTACTTGTGATAAGCAGTCCAATCCCATAGGAGGAATCTTGCTTTCATTTGCTAAAGATAATGGCGGCAAGGAGCTCACAACTTCAATTGCAGTATGAATAACATCATTGCAAAGACTAAGGCCAGGTCCTGACACAGGCATCATCCAGCTTTGTCTCAGAAGTGCAAATAATAAACTTAGACCAGTTCGAACGCCCATTTCTATAAGTGCATCAGTGCTTGACCGAGGTCGTTCACTAACAGAATGGACATCTGCTGAACCAGAGCTGCTCTCCGGAGAATGCTGCTGCTGTTTCACTTTGCCTTTGTCATGGTATTTATTAGAAAGTGCATAAAAGACACGCTGGAGTACAAGCAGTCGTTTTCGAAGTGCCCCTGCAAAAGGAGAATCTGAACAGACCATCTTTGCTAGCGCTAGCTGGCTGCTAAGAAGGGCATCCAAATAATGGTCCTGTTCATCGCTTGAAAGAGACTCACGTTCAAAGTCTGGCAACTGTGGTCCTTTGAGACATAAAACTTGTTGGGGCAAAGGTACTACTTCCTTATTGCTAACTAGTTTAGAATACAGGATAGCAACTCCTTCTCTTGTAGCAATAGATTCACTGTCCTCTGTAATCCAGGAGCTGTTCAGGTGTTCGAGCCATTTCAATTTCACTGGTGGAACCATAGTTGCCATGTTGATTTATTCTTCAGCCATTAGTCCTATACAGGGAGAAGAAAAAACAATCAAAAACTTGTACAGATGATTTATAAAATGTTTCTAAACTTCCATCTTATACTACAGTTAATGATTTCAAATTAGTGAAAGGAAAATGAAGTCTGAAGTTGAATTCATGGTACTGTATCAATGTTGATATTTTAACTTTGATAAATTCGTGGTTTTATTAACGTTAGGGAGAAATAGGTGAAGGCCTATAGAAACTTTCCTTAACAATCTTTGCAACTTTCCTATCCATCTAAATTTCCAAAATTTAAAAAAAAATTTTTTTAATAGTGATTTCTTCACTTGTTCCTTTTCCCTTTAGATTCTGATATCACAGTGACTCCCAAATTTTCATCTCCAACCTAGAACTCTTCCCTGAACTCATACATACAATTACAGTACTCTCTTTGCCTTACCACAAGGATACCTAACAGGCATTTCGAAGTCTACATATCTAAACTTGAACTCCTAATCTACCATAACCACCTTAGAACTCAAACCTGTTCCTCCTGGAGACTTCTTCATCTCAATAAATAGCAATCCATCATCCTCCTAGATCAATGATGATGACTCTTTTAGAGATGAGCGCCCAACCCACAACCCAAAACCCACTTATTCATCGCAAAGTACCAACACTGCAATTAAATCTTAATACTGAGGTGTTAGTTTAGAAAAAACAATTCATACATTAACATCTTTTGTCTTAAAAGAAAAACAACATGCATGCGATTGGTTTGCCACCATCTTAGATCCTTGAGGGCCTTCATTGAGTCCTTCCTCTCTGACACTCCAAATTCCATTGGTGAACCCTATTGTCACAAAATATATCCATAACCCAACTAGCTTTCCCACTCCATTACTACAACCCTGGTCTAAGCCATCAACTCAGGGGTCACTGAAAGAGCCTCACTAGGGGTTTATCTGCTTTCAACCTTTACCCCCACTACTGCCTATTTCAATGAAGTAGGTAAATGAAGCTTCTGAAGTTTAAGTCAGGCGTCTCTTCTGAGTCAGACGGAGTAGCTTTGAGACAGACCAATTATTATGGTTTGTATCTATAATGACCCCCAAAGCATCAAGTGTTTGGAAGGCAGTTATGCACACCCCTATACCACCAGTACAGCATCATGTGTTTAGAAGATGACTGGATTATGAGGGCAATACAACTGACTTGCTATATGGAAGTGGGAAGATGTAGGTCACTATAGGCATGACATGGAAGGGCTTATTTCATTTCTCCTTAATTTTCTGCTTCCTGTCTGCCATAAGGTGAGCAGCTTTTGTCCACAAGTGCCTTCCTCCATGCTGCTTCTGCCTGTAGCCGCAGCCCATGCAAGGACTGAGAAGGCTGAAACATGAGCCCAAATAAACCTACCCTCTTTAAGTTGCAAGTGTCAGATATTTTGTCCCAGAGACACAAAAAGTGCTTAGGACACCAATGCTCTGGCCAAGAATAACTAGAAAGTACAGATAGTTTTTGTAATCTGTTTAAAAGCACTGGAGAATACTGAAGGAAACCAGGCAACTGAATAATGACAGTAGGGAGGAAGGAATTACAGAGAGGTAAGCTGACATTGTGAAGTTGCTTTTCCCTCGGGTATATCTGCCAATTCTAAGCATAGAGTAGGAGGCTGAGAATCAAAATCTGCCTATTCAGACAGTAACTGCTTAAAGATAAACTACCAAAGCTTTTGGTTATATTGAGCTCACAAAACAAAACTGGGGACCTGAGAATCTAGGATTAGAATTTGAAGAGAAAGATGGGGAACTTGTCCCTCTTAGGATGTCTGCTAGATTCTAAAGCTACATATGACAGAAGGCTAAGTAACTAAGCAGAAAGTCCCTAAAAAGAATAGCAGGGGGCACTGCCATGTTAAGGAGATAAGAGATTTAAACTCAGGAACAGCCATGCAAAGGACCCCAGTAAACATGCCAGGTTCTTAAATGAAAACTCTGAAGGGCTAGCACCTAGAAGCTAAGCAAATTAAAGGGAATCTGAGCCTTACCAAAACTACAAAGGAACTTTTACTCAGCGCTCCCTCTAACTGCCTATTGGTGAAAGATTATGTAACTTTTATACACAATGCTAGGAATTTAATACAGAATTACTGAGCATGCCTAGAAGTTGATATCATTCCATACGCTAAGAACCCAGATCTAAAAGTAATCCAACTTTAAGTCATTATAAATGGATAACGCAGATGAAAAGATGGAAAAATTCACCAGAGGGTTATAAAATTCTTAAAAAGTAAAATGGATACTCTAGAACTGAAAAAACAGTAACTGAAATACATGTGTGCAAGAGATTATTTCATTCTGCTTAAAACCCCTCAACAGCTTCCCCTCTCAGATTAGTAAGCTTTACCCTTAAAATAGCCAATAGGCTATACACAGCACAGCCTTCCCTACCACTGACCTCATCTCCTGCTTACCTGTTTACTCGGCTGTAGACAACTGGACTCCTTGCTATTTCCTGGACATACAGAACAGTCCCTATTTTCTCAGACTAGAAATCTCTTTTCCCAGGATATCAGTACTGCCTTACCTGCCATCACTATTCTCTTGATCAGAGGTTACTCTGTTAGGCAGGTAAGGCAAGGTTGGGCTGATTGGGGCTGGCGTTTTTTATCTCTAGTTTTCAAGGCTGATTATTTTCCAGCTAGATCTTATTTTGGGGGAAACATGGTTAAGTCTTTACCAAATACCATTACTGTACAAAGTACATAAAAGTACTTCCATCTATCCCTTGCTGCAAGCCATAGGTAATTTTGATCTTTTAAATTCCGCCTATTTGGCATTAATCCCAGGTAAGCAAGGTTGCCTCAATATACTTAAATCAATAAATATGATAAAACCAACTGCAGAAAAGGCATTTGATAAAATTCAACATCCTTTCATGACAAAAATTCTGAACAAATTAGATATTGAAGGAATATACTTTAACGTCATTAAGTCTGCTAATAAGCCAACAGATCCCTAGTACCAATAACCATAAGCAAACATTTAATATACTATTTAATGAGGGAAAGTTGAAAGTTTTTTTTCCTAAGATTTGGAACAAGACAAAGATGCCACTTTCTTTGCTTTTATTCAAAACTACAATGGAAGTCTTAGACAGAGGAATCAGACTTAAGAAAGAAATACAGTATATCCAAACTGGAAAAGCGGGATCAAACTGTCACCATTTGTAGATAACATACTCTTAAATACAGAAAATAAAAAAATTATTAGGCTAATAAACAAATTCAGCAAAGGTGAGGGGATATAAAATCCACATACAAAAATGTTTTTTTTCTGGGCCAGGGATTTGGCTCAGTGGTGCTGCCTCGCAAGCACAAGGTCCCAAGTTTGATCCTCATATCAAAAAAAAAAAAAAAAAATCACCTTTTTAATACACAAATAGCAAATTATCTGAACTAGAAATCAAAAATACAATCCTATTTATAATAGCTATGAAAAAATAACCTACCTGAGAATAAATATAATAAAAAAGATGAAAGAAGCTGGGTCTGGTGGCACATACCTGTAATCGCAGCACTAGGGAGGCTAAGGCAGGAGGATCGCCGCAAGTTCAAGGCCAGCCCAGACTACACAGTGAGTTCAAGGCCAGTCTAAACTAGAAAGTAAGACTCTATCAAAACATTAAAAAAGAGAGAGTGAAAGAGAGAGATGAAAAATAACCATAATGAAACCTATAAAACACTAATGAAAGAAACTGAAGAATATACACATAAAAACATGGAAATCCTCATCAGAATACTAATAACATTCTTCATAGAACTAGAAAAAGCATTCTCAAATTTGTATGGGACCACAAAAGACTCTGAATAGGCAATGCTCTCTTGAACTAAAACAAAGCAGGAAGGCACTACACTACCTGACTTCAAAATATACTACAAAGCTAGAGTAATCAAAACAGCATGGTACTGGAACAAAAATAGACCAGCAGAACAGAATAGGTTCTAGAAGAGACCCACACATCTACATCAACTGACTAATGACAAGGTCACTAAGAACAGGTAGTAGAGAAAGGACAGTCTTTGGTGTTGCAGAAAATGTACATCCATAAGCAGAATAATGAAACTAGACTCTGATCTTTTACCAGTTAACAAAAATCAATTCAATATGTGTTGAACACTTAAATGTTTGAGCTGAAATTATGAATCTACTATAGAGGAAATACTGATCCAAGACACTGGAATAGGCAAGGATATTTTGGATAAGACTCAAAAAGTACAAAGGGAAAAGAGCAAAAATTGACAATTTTTTATAGGAATGCATCAAACTAAAAGGCTTCTTCTCAGTACAGGACACAGTTAGCAGAATAAAGAGACAATCTACAGACCGAGAGAAAACATTTGTAAACTACACTTCTGACAAGGGGTTAATATCCAGAATATATAAGGAACTCAAAAAACTCAGTACCAAAATGCACCAAATAACTCAATGAAAAAATGGACAACACAACTAAACAGACATTTCTTTGAAAAAGGCATTCAAATTGCCAACAGGTATATGAAAAATGTTCAACATTACTAATCATCAGGGAACTATGCAAATCAAAACCACAATGAGATAACACTTCAATCCAGTAAGAACAGTTACTGCCAAAAAAATAAGGGCTGGCAAAGACATAGAGAAAAAGGAACAAACCTTTGCACACTGTTGGTGGGAATGTAAATTAGTATGGCTATTATGGAAAACAAATTTCAAAAAAGGAATAATAAAGACAAAATAAAATGGTAATTTAGAACATTTCAAAAACAGTAAGAGTGATATCTCAATTTCAGAGAGATGATGCTTCAGTGAAAAAAATGAAAGCAATCAGCTAATGTAACCAATAAGAAGAAAAAATATAAAACAGAAGGTGCTTAATATTATGAAAAAGAATGGAAAGACAGCTGTGGGAAATGGTTTGGTGGTTCCTTAAAACGTTAAAAATAGGACCAAGGATTTGGCTCAAAGGTTCTGTCTGCCTCACAAGCTCAAGGTCCCAAGTTTGATCCTCTGTACCAAAAAAAAGTTAAAAATAGAGTTACTATATGGCACAGCCATTCCACTCCTAGGTCTATATCCAAGAGAACTGAACACATGTTCACACAAAAGCATATATATACATAAACACTGGTAGGAGCATTACAATTCCTAATAGTTAAAAAGTGGAAGCAACTGAAATTCAATTACAATATAATCAAGCTATCTCTAAATAAAACATTACCATCTCAAATAAAATTTGAAACAAACTGTGGTAACAAACTTAGGTAGCTAAGTTAGATAGAAATTAATATACAGTCAGAAAGGGACTGGCCTGTCAAGGAAGTCAGCAGGAAAAATAAATGCACCAAAATTGTCGCTGGAAGCACATCTAAAGAACAGACCTTGCCAGGCATGGTGGCGCACGCCTGTAAGCCCAGCACTCGGGAGGCTGAGGCAGAAGGATCGCTGTGAGTTCGAGACCAGCCTAAGCTACATAGTGAGTTCCAGGTCAGTCTCAACTACATAGTGAGACCCTGTCTCAAAAAACCAAAAAAAAAAAAAAAAAAAAAAAAAAAAAGAACAGACCTCAAGATAAAGATGCCATAACCAGGACTACATGCCTCCCCTGAGGGAGAAGAAGTAACTTGGAATTATACTATAATAGGTATCTCCCAATCCAGTAAAGTCCAGATAGACACCAGTCACCCAGGTGGGTGGGCAGAGCTTCCAGACTCATCCCTTCCCCAAAATGCCTTTGTTCTTTCCATGTACCCTTGCTATGAGACCTGCTTCTCTATTGGATCAATATAAGCTAAACAGCTACACTTTTAATCTTACTGGTTGATTATAGTTTGACCCATGTTGTACTCACCATGGGATTTTATACCCACCTCGAGATTCTGTTCTATAAAACATTCTTAGAGAAGTGGCCTCAGTGGCAAACCACTTTCAGGTCCCCTTCTTTCTCTCAGGAGGTATCTGTCAATAAATTTTTCCTACTCTTACCCTCCACTGCTCCGCAGAATTCATTCTTTGATTTCAAGAGACACAAACTTGGTGTATCTGACATCTAGCAGGTTGGGAGCCTTACTTTCCCTTATATTAGAATTATCTATACAATAAAATATTATACAATCATAAAAAGGTAACAAGCGTTGGGGTGCAGCTCAGTGGTACAGCGCTCATCTAGCATACGTGAGGACCTGGGTTCAATCTCCAACACCAAATGGGGGGAAAAAGAAAACGGAATGACTTTGACGAGTGAAACAAAAAACTACAGGATATCATGTTTGGTTCATCAAATTGTGAATTCAAATGAATTCAAATGAAAGAAAGTGCAAATATAAAGGACAAAAAGCAGATCAGAATAGCTAGAAAACATAAAGCTGTTTCTGTAAAACTGTAAGGAAATACTGAGTTCAGAGTATTTTTTAAAAGGAACCAACAAATTTGAATTTTAATTCTGTAATCAATGAGGTGTTAAAACATGAACTGGACAAGCCATGCATGATGGCACATACCTGTAATCCCAGCACTTGGAAGGCTGAGGCAAAAGGATCATAAAAGTTTGAGGCCAGCCTGGGTCTACAAAGTGGGTTCAAGGCCAGCCTGAACTACATAGCAAGACCCTGTCTCAAAATACAAAAAAACAACAACACTGATAAACTAGAGGCCAAAAATGGTGTATCCACCTGGCACTGGCACAGTATCTGGTGCCTCATATGGCCTTGATGAAAGATGCATTTCAAGAAAACTAATGTGACAGCAATTTATTGCGAATTGGAGAAGTAGGGTAATATAGTTAAGATAGTACTGGAACAATTCAGTAATGAGATTCAAAGAAACTAACATTAAAAAAGCTCTGGTTGATTTAAGGGAGAAGTCTATCGTGCCCTTAAGAGACAATTCCCGCCACTTCTCCCTTCACTCTTCACATTGGGGTTTTAATATGAAATTAACTGAAAATTCCCCCTTTCCAGCCCATTACAATAGATTTCACACTCAACTCCTTGGTATCAGGTTGTCTGTCCTCAACTCCAATTTATCTTCCTTCTTTCTTCAAAACAAATTCTGATGTTACTCCCTTTAATGGCCAAAGTTTAACAAGTAAAGGCCAATCAATTCACACCAGCAACTATCTCATTACAATGAGGAATTAAGATACTTTCTCAGTTTATTTTCTTCCACCATCTCCCACTTACTCTTTCACATAGACCACTCAACAAATTCTTACAAGTTCTTCAAAAACACCAGGTTCTTTGAGGCCTCAGACTACTGCCTTTAATCTCTTTTCCTTCACTTAGTGAAACCAAATCTTTCTGTTCTTTATTCAAATTTTACTTCAGAAAAACTTACAGCACCTTTCAGAATTTAAAATCTAGTACTAATTTTCTAACAATACCTCTCACTTTGAACTATAAGTATTTAGGACTTTTAAATCCCCTAATAAAGAACACACTCTTCATTGACTGCATCTCTATCTTACTCAATTTTAATTCCCTAGCACGCAGACTACAACATCACAGTATTTGTTTAATTATTCACTATTGCAACTACTTCCTACATTTAAATTTTGGCTATCAAAAGAATAATTCATAGGAATATTAATATCTGTTTTTCTAAGCCCTAAGCATTTGGCAGTTAGATACTATTTCTTACTTCAGTGGAAATATAAATAAAACATTTTACCATCAGTCTTGAGGGTTTCACAATTCCAAACACAAAGGAAAAAAGTCACAAATAATTGCTTTTTTAAAAAAGTGAAAAGGGCTGGGGATTTAACTTAGCAGTTCAGTGGCCTGCCTTGCAAGCGCAAGGACCAGAGTTCAATCCCCAGTACAAAAAAAAAAACAAAACACCTAAAAATTGAAATATTTTGCCAGGTATGCTAGTATACACCTGGAATCCCAGCATTCCAGAAAAAGACAAAGAAGAGTCACAAATTCAAGCCCAGCATGGGCAACCTAACAAGATCTTGTCTGAAAAAATTAAAAAGGGGCTGGAAATATAGCTCAGTACAAAGGCTATGGATTCAAGCCCTAGTACTAGAAAAAAAAATTTTTGACATATTCTATAAGTAGCATTTCTAAGTTACTTCTCAAGAAAAGTTTCAGAACCATGTCAAAACTGCACATTTAATTTTCAGATAACATCAAATCTGTCAGTCAACGAGATAGTTATTCAACAAATTTAAACACTATAATTTAACAGAGACAGCCTCTTCTAAAGATATTGTAATCATTACCTCCAACCTTAGCTATAGTTACCTACCATTCATATATCTGCACCCTGCACTCAATCTCAGCTGCAGAAATACAGAACTTCTCTTAGGTACAGAACTCAAGCATTCATAAATCTCAAGCGGAATATTTTTTCTTGCTCCAACTGTATCCAATTGAAGCAATGTAGCTGAGCGTGGTGGTGCACACCTGTAATCCCTGCACTCGGGAGGCTGAGGTAGGAGGATCGCTGTGCGTTCCAGACCAGCCTGGGCTACATAGTGAGTTCCAGTTCAGTCTCGACTACATAGTAAGACCCTGTCTCAAAAAACAAAACAAAACAAAAAACAACTGAAGCAACGATTAAAAAAAAAATCCCTGGTAGAAAACTAAGATCACCAAATATTATGACAAAGGTTAGAGTTACTGGAGAATTAGGCTTTGAGAGCAAAAGAAAATATAGAATTTAAGGTAAAACAAAAGGTGGAAGGTGATGGGACAGTAAAATACTACAAAATAATGGTAATAATTTAAATTAACAAGGAAAGCTACAAGCAAAATTGAAAGGGTAAAGGAGCCAGAAGAATTTCTGTGGGCAGGTTTCAAGAGCCATTCCTCAATCAGGATCAAGATGCTGCATGATGGCGGATGCCTGTAACCCCAGCACTCAGGAGTGGAGACAAGAGGACTGTGGTGAGTTTGTGCCCAGCCTGGGCTACACAGTGAGAATGACATCAGCCTGAACTACATAGTGACACCTTGTCGCAGAGCAGAGCAATTTTTTGAAAGCAAGGCACAACTTTTTTTGTTTACCAGAAAGGTAAAAGATTTGCTTCCTATTAATTAAGAGACAAAAGCTATTGCTCAGCATTGGCCTGGGTGCAGAGAGTAAAGAGGCCATGTTAGTAATACAAAGAGGAAAGACATTCCAGGAAGACTTGGCCATCCCAAGCTTAGGATACCACAGATTAAAAAAACCTACTAAACCATAATGCAGTCAATAACATTTGTTGACTGAAACTCACCAAAGGAAAATTATTGCCAATTCTCTGTCTTTTCCCACTGTATCTGTTAACCCACACTACTTTGTGGTTGGTCTGTTTCTCCTATTGCAATAAAACTTTTTCATCTTAGAATTTTCATATAGGCCATCAAATATACTTACACACATGTGGGCTGAGAGAGAAAGGGTCCAACATTCCCCAAAGGGTACTTCTATTTTTTCTTCCACAGCTGCCCCATATGCCTCACAGCAGCTACCATACATTAGGCACCCCACAGCCATTCCAGTAGACATCTGCTTTGGCTACAAAAATTTAACCCAAATGTCACAAATTTAACCCAAATGCATTTACCCTACAGACCCTTCAGATAACTCAAGCTTCACCACCACTTAGGATTACTCTGCCTCTTTGCACCTTTCCTTAATCGGGTCCTCAAGGAGCCTCTCCCACCCATGACCAAAGAGAAAGTCTGAGTACTGAAGATATGCAACCTTCCTGTACACTTAAGTCAGTCTATTCACTGTTCCCTTGTGCTGCAGCATAAATCCTAATACAGCCTCTTTTGGATGGCCTATTTTTGCCTACTCGTGATTTCTATCTTAAGGAGAGTACGGTGTGCCACTACAGCAACAGCTCTTAACAGCAAAGGTCACTGACACTGAAAATGGTCAGTAGTTGGTGCTAGTAACACTAAAGGCCATTGGTGCCAAAAGTAGTCGGCAACTGGGGCTGGTGACACAGAAAGCCACTGGCACCAAATGTGGCCAGCAGCCAGGGTTGGTAACATTAAAAAATGCTGGCACCAAAAGCAGCCAGCAGCTGGAGCTGGTAACACTGAAGGTGGCTAGCAGCAGAGAACAGAAGGGCAACAGAAAATTGGAGAGAGCCACCATCTCCATTGGCCCAAAGAATTCCTGAGTCCCGCTGATAAATGCTTGCTCTGACCAGCAAAAAAGATCACTAATACTAAGAGCTAATAGCTGCTGGTACTCAAAGCTAAGGACTGTTGTCACTAAAAGAGATATATACTCGACCAATCTGTGATCACTTTATGAAATGAGCAAACAAACAAACTCAACTACCAGGTACGGTGGCTCACTCCTGTAATCCTACCTGTCAGGGAGGAAGAGGCAGGAGGATTGCAAGTTCAAAGCCAGCCTAAGCAATTTAGCAAAATCCTGTCGTAAAAATAAAATTTAGGGCCAGGGATTTGGCTCAGTAGTTCCGCTGCCTGTCTTGCAAACACAAGGTCCCAAATTCGATCCCCAGCACCAAAAACTACTAAATAAATAAATAAATAAAATTTAAAAGACTGGAGATGCAGTTCAGCAATAGAATGCCCCTGGACTCCATCTCAGTAGTATTAAAAAAAAAAAAAAAAAAAAAAAAAATTTTTTAAAAAAAAAAAAAAAAAAAAAAAAGAATCCTCAGCAACTGGCAACATCATGGAAGTCCATATGGGGCCATGAAGAACTGGACAATGATGATGCTCAACAAAGCAGAAGCCACCAAAGCACTAGCCCATTTCTGATTTCCACTTACAAGTAGCTAGCAACGCTTGCTACCACCCCTCAAATGATGCTCAGATCTACCCATATGATACCGTTTTCACTAGCAGGATCATCATCCCAGCTACAAGCATCTCTCACAATAATCTCCTGACCGCCTGCCTACACACTCTTTGCCTCCCTAGCCACAGTAGTGTTTTCAAAAGCCAAATTTGACTATGTCTCTCCTCTACTTGAGATATCCCCTGAGATATCATAACTGAGATATCATATCTGAGATTTACTTCAAAATAATACAAGAAGAGAACCAGATGCGGGCACAAATGAAACACAAGTGGCTATAAATTAATAACTGTTGAAACTAAACATATATATATATATATACACACACACACACACACACACACACACACACACATATATACATATGGTATTTTTCTGTAATACAAAGTTAACAAAGTATTTGAAAGGTGAAGTCAAATTTTTTTCAGAAGAGTTTTAATAGTTTACTGGAAAGAAAAAACCTCCTTCTCTGGCCAAGGCCAAAAACTAACCTCTCACTTGTACCCTTCCTTCTATGGCTATACCTGAGATCCTTGGTTCCTGGAAGGCGTCACACTCCTTTGTATTTCTGACCCATTGCACATGCAGTTCCCTCTGCCTAGAGCATGCCTTCATCAAGTTAATATTTATTTAGTCACAAGACCTCAGTTTAAACATCCCAGTACCAGGGAAGTACTATGTTCTCAGTAATTCAACCTAATTATTAAGTTTAATTAAATGTCACTTTCTCGGGGAAGCTACCTGACTGCACCCACATGAGATCATGTCACTCTTTCAAAATGCTTACACAGCAGCCACTACTTCACCTTCATTGTGCTTTGGACAGTTTACAGCTATGTATTATTTTCTACTTATTTAATGTTTATTTGTGGCATAGTAAGAAGGATATATTTGATTTTTGTCCCTGGTTCCTAACCAGGCTTCTAAAACCCTAGGAATTTCCCGAGTGATAGGAATAAAAGGAGCATCTTTTGTTAGTAAAATAAGCCCTTTTCAAACAAACCTGAGTTTATACGACTGAGGTGACTTTTGATGACCCCCACATTCAGAACTTCAGAGAAGGAGAGGGGCCTTTAAGGTAATAACCAACAGCCAATGATTTACTCCACTGAGCCCACATAATGGAACCTCCACAAAAATCCCTAAACAGAGATGCTGTTTTTCCTCTCTTTTTCTTTCATCTTTTGTGGTGCTGGGGATTAAACCCAGTGTGTGCTAGACAAGTACTCTAGGACTAAGCTAGGCCCCCAGTCTCCTAGACAATTTTGAGAGCTTGTAGGCTGGAAAACAACATACCAAGATGCTAGATGGGTGGAACACCAGAGGGAAGAGAAACGTCACAGCCCTCCCCTCTAACTTGCCTTATGCATCTCTTCCATCTGGCTATTCTGAGTTACATCCTTTTTAATAAACTAGCAATGAGAAGCAATCTGTTTTCCCAAGTTCCATGAGTCATTTTAGCAGACACATGAACCAGCAGGACATCCTGGGAACCCCCAATTTGTACCCACATCAGACACAAGCGTGAGGAATCTTCTGAAGTGAGGGCTGTCTTGTAGGACTAAGCTCTTAACCTCTGGAGCATGATACTAACTATGGGTAATTAGTATGAAAATTGAATTTACAGCCGGGCGTGGTGGTGCATGCCTGTAATCCCAGCACTAGGGAGGCTGAGGCAGGCAGGAGGATTGCTGTTGAGTTCGAGACCAACCTGGGCTACATAGTGAGTTCCAGGTTATTCTCAATTACATAGTGAGACCCTGTCTCAAAAAAAAAAAAAAAAAAAAAAAACATAAAATTGAATTTACAGACACTTCGATGGCTGCAGAGTTGGGAGAATTTATTGGTATGACAACACATTTGTTGTCAGTAAGTGTTGTAAGTAAGAACAGCATAGTCATTCTCATACTACTCTATAAAGGTCTAATCTAAAGGACTTTGATGGCAAAGACAGTGTTGATTTTCCTTATATCCCCAGTGTTTACTAGCATAGGTAAAGCACACAGAAGGATCTAAATAAATATTTGCTGAGCTAAATAAGCTGAGCAAACTAATCTGGATCTAGAAAGTTTACTATTCATATCGAACACAGGTTAAACTCAGACATTGTCTCACCCTGAACTGAACAGTAGGAGCATGGTGGTACCACAGTACCCCATACCCCCTGGATTCTGTTTTTGTTCCTTCTTTCAATGCACACACATTTTTGGACCTTGGCCACTCTCAAGGCCTTCATATGCTAATGACTCCAGTGCAAATTTCTCTCTGAGTTTAGACAGGAATATCCACTTAACATGATATATCCACTCCAATGTCCCAGAGGAATTTCAAAATCATGTTTAAAACTGAACCCATCAATTACTACTACAAACTTCCTCACTCACAGAATTCATAAAAGAAACATAGTAAGGACATTTATCAAGGGCATTTTTCCAATGCAAAAGGGACAGCCCATCTGCAAAGCTCTGCAACCAAAACTTAAGTGCACACTTTGGTCCAGCTCTCCCACCCTTGCCACCAGTACAGTACCTCTGCACTAGAGAGCTTCATGAGGTTGAGTTTGGCACTCTTACTAAACCAAACAAACTGTTACACCAAAATGAAAAGGAAGCCACTTGTTTAGACTAAGTTTCTGCACTAAGTCAAACAGACTGAACTAAAATAAAGTCATTCTTGCCAAATTTTACATCTCCAGGTCAAAACTAAGGTATCTATCCTTGCAAGAAATTAGGAAAGAACCAAATCCCTAAACAGGCCTGTTTTAGCTGACACGACAGAAAGTCTCTTCTGCTTTAACTTTCACAAAGAAAGTAAATTTGAAAAGACTAATACAATTTTACTCTTCATTTCTATTTTCTTCAGCCCTTTCACTCTAAAAAGCCCAAATCCTCTACTCAGCTTATTGGGACACTCATTCTATTTTATAGAGAAAGGTGTCACCTGATTCATGAATCACTGATACATGTCAATTAAATCTATAACTAAATTTGCTGTAATTTTGTCTTCTATCTCTATTTAGAAAGAAAACAGACTTAGGGAAAAGACTTGCTGAGTTTGCTGACAAATTGTTTAGCTACATCAATAATGAGAACTAGTCAAATAAAGCAGAAAGCAGAAGTGCTTATTTAGCAAGAGTAGAACCACATACAAAATCAAAATACTGGGTTTTCCGTTGTCTTCTAGAACCACCAATTCGCAATCCTGATGAACCAGCTCAATACTGACCAAAAAAAAAACCTGCTGTTTTATTTTTAAATCTCTAATAATGAACCAGGTATGATGGTGTAAGCCCATAATCCCAGCTTCTCGGGAGGCTCTTGGGATGCTAAGGCAGGAGGATCACAACCTTGAGGCCAGCCTGAGCAAGTGAGCAAGACCCCCATCTCAACATAAATTTTTTAAAAAGTGGTAGTGTTTGCCTAGCATGCCTAAGACCCCAGGATCAACCCTCAGTACCACCTCCAAAAATTTTTTTCAATAAAAATGTATGCCACCAAAAGCTAACAGCACTTTTTTTCCCTCGGTCCAATGCACAAATTGAATTTTTTTTTTTTTTTTTT
>NW_022900937.1:15752751-15781884 GCF_012274545.1 Fukomys damarensis
TAGTTGAGACTGATCTGGAACTCACTATGTAGTCCAGGCTGGTCTTGAACTCACAGCAATCCTCCTGCCTCAGCCTCCAGAGTGCTGGGATTACAGGCGTAGCCACCACGCCTAGCCACAAATTGAAATTTAATTACATACATAAATTACCGAGTTCACCAACAAAATATAAAATTTGAAAAACTACCAAGGGGCTGGAAAGAAAAAATTAGCACACTATCTTTCTAAAACTGAAATGAGAAAGGCTAAAAGATCTGGATATAGGGCTCCCATGCATGAGTCCTTAAAATAATCCCTATATGTGATCTTACCAAATTCTGAAGCTTTCTCACATTCTTTAGTGAACAAAGCAACAATGACTGGTAGTACTTAGGTGGCAAGAATAATCACTTAATCTTCAAAACAACTCCATCAAACAGGTATTCTGTTATCTCTATTTACCAGGGAACAGAGGCACAAAGAGGCCAAAATTTGCCCAAGGTCACACTGCCAGTAATTGGCTGAACAAGAATTCAAACCATAATTGCTTCTCGGTCTTTTGGCTAAGATAAAGTGAAGAATTCAAACCATAGCTGGGCCTGGTGGTGGTGAATGCATAAAATCCCAGCATTCTGGAGACTGAGGCAGGAAGAACACAAGTTCAAGCCCAGTCTAGGCAATTTAACAAGATCCCATCTCAAAATAAAAAATGTAAAATGGGCTGGGGATGTAGCTTTGGGCCTGGGTTAAATTACCAGTACAAAAAAAGAAAAAATAATAATAATTCTTCAAACCAGAGCAAGGGCCAGGGATTTAACTCAATGGTGCCCCGCCTGCCTCGTAAGCACAAGGACCCAAGTTTGATCCCTGGTACCAAAAAAAAAAAACACCACCAGAGAGTCTGACATCTGACCTTAAATTATGCTGCTTTTTATCACCATCATGGTGGTTTTACATGTTATCGTGCTTATTTAAAAATGAAAACCTCAGAAGGCTTGAATGAGTCAACTGCCAACTGAGATCATTCTTAGGGGCCTGCTGCTATGATAAAAGTATGATCCTTCTAACTACTCACTCAAGATAATAATTTCAATCAAGAATTCAAACCACTTTTCAGTCTTCATCAGAAACATACAGGGCAAAAATGCAAGGGACTCAGAATAGCAAAACAATGCTGATAGAGAACAAAGTGGAAAATATACATTATCTAACTTTAGGCTTACTATAAAGATATAATAATCAAGACATGTGGTATTAGCATCAAGACAGCACTTGGAGGACCGGGGATGTATCTCAGTGACACTGAACCTGCCTGGCAAGTGCAAGGTCCTGAGTTCTATCCCTAGTATCAGGAGAAAAAAAAAAGATAGCACTCAGTCCAAGATACCCATTAGAAGATAGCTGTAATCCCAGCACTGGAGTGGCTGAGGCAGGAGAGGCATCAGTTTAAGGCCAATATGGGCTACATATGAGAAAAACAAAACAATCTTAAAAACAAAAAGAAATGGTATCTACAATAAGACAGGTCAACAGAACTAAACCAGAAAAAACTTTTTCTTCAAAAAGTACTGTTAAGAAAATTAAAAGGCAAGCCCAACTGGAAAAAAAAAATTTATAAAATATATATCCAAGGCCAGACATTTAGCTCATTGGTGCCACCACCTGCTTCACAAGTGCAAGATCCTGAGTTTGATCCCTGGTACCAAAAAAATAAAATATAATAAAACATATATCCAATGAAGTTTGTACCAAGAATCCTAAAAGCCAAGTGGAGCAGTGCATGCCTGTAATTCCAGATACTCGGAGACTAAGACTGGGGAATTACTTGAGCTCGGGAGCTTGAGACCAGCCTGGGCAACATAGCTAGATCATGTCTCAAGAAACAATCCATCAACAAAAAAGGAGTTCTTGCAACTCGATAATAATAAAACTCAATTTTTTTAAATTCACAAAATATTTAAGTCACTTCAAATAAGCACATAAAAAATGCTCAACATCATTAGTCAATAGAGAATTAAAACTACCACAATATATATTACAAACCCACTGAAATTACTAAATTTAAAGACAGACAATATCCTGTGAATGAGGTAAACAGAACACTCAAAAACTGCTTGCAGAAATGTAAAATGGGAAACTGCACTTTGTTATTCAATTTATTATAAATATATACAATAATTCTGCTCCTTAGGTATTTGCCCCCCCAAAAATAAGAACATAAACTACATAAGGACTTACACAAATATTTACAGCAACTTTATGCATAATTGCCAAAAATTAGAAACTCAAATGTCTGTCAAGTGACAAATGGGTAAATATAGTCTAACCATACAATGACATACCACTCAGTCATAAAAAGAATGAAATACTCATACAAACAACAATGGGATGACTTTCAAAAGCATTATGCTAAGCGAAGTAAGCCAGACATAAAAGACTGTATAACTAAGCTTTCACATACATATACCAAATTCTAGAAGAAGCAAAACAGTGATAGAAAGTAGATCAGGGATTGTTGGTAGCTAGGGAATAAGTAGAAAAGATTAACAACAAAGAGGTATGGGAAAACTTTTGAGGAATGATGAAAATGCACTGTATCACAATTATGGTGAGAGTTACACAGTGGTCAAAATTTGTCAAATTAGGACAGGTGACAGGTCATTTGCCTAGTGTGGGTGACTCCCTGGGTTTGATCTACAGCCCAGCAGGGGTAGGGGATGATATGCCAAACTGCTTATTTAAAATGCTGAATGCTGCCCAACATGGTGGTACATACCTGTAATCCCACCACTTAGAGGCCTGAGACAAGAGGATCGTTAGTTCAAGACCAGCCTGGAAAATGCAGCCAGACCCTGTCTCATAAATAACAACCACAACCAAAACAAGATGGTGAATTTTATTATATATTAATTATACTTCATCAAAGTTAACTAAAAACGAAAAAAAAAAAAAACCCAAAGACATGCAGACCCTTGTCTCTCTTGTCCACTTAACGCTAGTATTCCCCAGAGCTGAGGCTTCCTCTTTTTCTTCGCAGTATTCTCTTTCTCCCCAACCCTTCTCTCTCTTTTTACATCAACCATTTTGGTTCATTACAAAAGCCCAGCCCATCACCACTACACAGACACCTCTCAGATCTACACCTCTGACCAGTATCTCTGCAGAACAACAGTCTTAGGTTTTCAAATGCCTGGTGACATCACCACATGAAGTCTGCCTCCCCCAGTTCATCACATCCAAAATTAAATCCACCACCTCTCTTCCAGCTTTCCTACTTGGTAACGCTCTGCTACTCTTCTTCCTACACCCTTACAAAATCACCTCATTTTGATGACCCTTATATTACCCAGGCTCCAGAGTAGTCTTCTTTGAATCAGGCCTTTCCTCTACATGGTAGCCTCTTTTCCTGCTTCAGTCCTCATAACCTGCTGTGGGAAATATAATATAATGGGCTCCTGAGGAGTCTCCCCAATCCAATGCACTCCACTTGTTTCTACCAAATTAATCTTCAAGCTCAACTCTAACTAATTACATCTCTGCTCTGCTATTTTTAAGAGCTGATGGCTCTCTATTTTTTATCAAACGGAATATAAGCCATTATTGTACTTTTTAAAGTTGATGCCCACCCATTTCTTATCAAACAGAATAGAAGCCTAATAAATTACTGCAACCTTACCTAAATCTCAACAGCTAGTCCATTCATTTTCTGCCCTAGACTTGAAATCCCTCAACCTGCATAGAGCTCACAATCAATTGTCCTCTCCACCCTACTACATATTATCATCCCATGCGCCTAAGCCATCTCGGCTTTAGTCAGGCAGGTATTTCTGCCAATCTCTATTACCACTCAGTTAAAATATGCTCACTTCTACCTCCTTACTCTTACTTATACCGCTGCCCCAGTAAAACCTATTTTTTCCTCTCTACCTAACAAATTCCATGCATCCCTCAGGTGATAATTCAGATTCCATTTGCTCCCACCTCCATTAAACCTTTCTAATAACTTAGTCTGTGGTGCTGGAAACTGAACCCTGAGCCGCCCACATGCCAAGTGCTGTACTCCTGGGCTACATCTCTAGTCTCGTTTTTTTGTTTGTTTGTTTTGGTACCAAGGATTGAACTCAGGACCTTGTGCTTCCCAGGCAAGTGCAGGCACCACTGAACTAAAATCCCCAGCCCTCTAGTCTCATTTTAGTAACTAGCTCTTGATTATTTTTCTCATCTTAGAATTTCTAAGTCTCTCACATGGAACTACTTTGGAACTGTAAAACTAAATATTAAGTGATGTCTTGTGTGGTTTATCCTGGTTCACCAAATATCCCCTATAGAGATCATTCTTTTGTATTCCTCCATAGAAATTAGAATAACATTTGAAACATATAACTCTTACTGACAAAAATAAGCAAAAAATATTACTATAATATTATAGAACAAAAGTTTACAAGCAGCTATAAGCAAGTTTACTACCTTTTTATTTATTTATTTTTTTTGGTAGTGGGGGGTCCATCCCGGGCCCTTGCGCTTGCCAGGCAGGTGGTAGAACCACTAAGCCAAACCCTCGGCCCCAATTTACGACCTTTTAATGATTCCTTTTTTCAACATGATTCCAAACAATGGTTTGAAATAATGATTCCAACAATGGCTGCTGCCAGAATGTTGCTCAGTGATACGGCACCTGCCTGAGAAGTACAAGGTCCTGAATTTTATCTCTGGGTGGCAGGGGAGACAGGGATGACACAGGACACACAGATGGCTGCTATCAAACAGGGCTTTTTAGAACATCACTGGATGTCTTAATGAAAGAATCTTTGACAACAAAGGAGAATATTTTCCATTTGTCAAGAGTAACGCCATGTTATGTTAACAAATACAATTAATCCAGAAATGCAAACAGAAATGTCAGTGCCTACAGTTTACCTTAATTTGCAACTGAACTGTGGCCAAGATCCAAACATTAGACTTCAATAAAAGTCCTCATCATATTGTTTGTAAAAAATATCTCCCCTTCTTTAGAACCATGACTCTGCTAACATCTATAGAGGAAATCATGACAATGACATTTTAGCAAATTTATTCTACCTTAATTCTCATTAATACATGTTTAAGAACTCTTGTTTGGGCCGGAGATTTAGCTCAGTGGTTTCGCAGCCTGCCTCACAAGCACAAGGTCCTGAATTGGATCTCTGGTGGGGGTTTTGGCAGTAATGGAAGCTTAACCTGGGACCTTCACACTGAGCTGAGCTATACCCTCAACCTTTTTTACTTTTTTTTTTTTGGTACTGGGATTGAACCCAGGATCTTCTGCTTGCAAGGCAGGTGGCGACACCACTGAGCTAAATCCACAGCCCTTACTTTTTATTTTTGAGACAGAGGTCTCACTGAATTGCTGAGGTGCCCAGGCTGGGCCCAAACTTGTACTCCTGCTGCCTTGCCCTCCCAAAATACTTAGATTACTGATGGGCACCACCACTAGAACTCATTTTTATACGATTCCTTAGACTAAAGAATGGAGAAATAGCAAAAGTGTACATAATCAGTCCTATGAATAGCTCACAAGCACATAATATCAATATATGGATATTACCTGGGAGAGGAAAAAGTAAAATTCAAAAGATTAAATGAACTACAAATGGTAGTACACACCTATAATCCCAGCATTCTGGGAAACTGAGACAGGAGGATTCCAAATCAAGTCCAGCATGGACAATTTAGCAAGACCCTGTCTCAAAATGAAAAATGGGTCAAAGACATAGCTCAGTGAAGGCTCTGGGTTCAATACCCAGTTCAAAAAACAAAATGGCTTATCTGAAGGATGTAGGGGGTAAATATCTACAATTCCAGCTATTTAGGACACCAAAGCAGGAAGATCACAAACTTAAAAAATAAAACAGGAGTAGAGGGAGCTCAGTGTTAACAGGGCTTGCCTAGCATGCTCAAGACTCTGGGTTCAATCCCAGTACTGCCCCACCCAAAAAAAAAAGCTTACCTGAAAGATCTAATGATATCAAAAGAAATACCTGGGCAGGGGGAGATGTCATAATAATAATAATATGGATCACTAGACTTTACCTTTTAATCTCTGTATCAAAAAATTTAGAGTACTTTCACTAAGGTGAATCTTTTAACTTTCTTCAAAAATCTATAATTATGTTAATTTTAACAAATATATTCTAACTTATTAGTACCCAGAATTTGATAAGAATGTGCAAAAGTTATACACAGTAAGGTGGTCTACTACTTATTTTACTACTACATTTTACTCTTAAAGAACTGGAAACACAGAGAGGGTCTGGAGTGTAGCTCAATGGTAGAGTGCACTTGTCAAACATGAGCTAGGCCCTAAGTTCTATACACAGCACCACTACAGCAAAAACAAAACACAAGGGCCAGGGATTTCGCTCAGTGGTGCTGCCTCCTGCTTTGCAAACGGACAGTCCCAAGTTTGATTCCCAGTAAAAAAAAAAAAAAAAAAAAAAAAAAAAAAAAAAAAAAAAAAAACCAAAAAATAAATAAATAAGTTTAAAAAACACATAGAAAGGAATAAAGATGTGTTAGCAATTACCACGCAATACGGCAATGTTAGGTGCTATGGATAACATTAAGGTAATGAGGACAACAGAATGGCCAGGACACAAGAGAACAACTGAACAATCCTGAACCACTGCAAAAGTTGAGCGAAGAAATGAACACCCAAAATAAAAGAGCAGCAATATATTGACCTTCTCAGAGAAAATTTTTTCTAACAGTAGCAGGGATTGAACCAGGGCCTCTGCACTGAGCTACATCCCAGCCTTTTTTATTTTTGACTCTAAGACAGGGACTTGCTAAATTGCCCTGGCTGGGCTGAAACTTGGAACCTTCCAATCTCAGGTTCCCAAGAATTATAAGCATGTGATACCACAGGAAGTGTGGGAAGATGGTTTTGATTTTTTATTTTTGTCTTTTTTTTTTGGTACTGGTTACCATATCGTGCCCAGGTCTTTCTCACTCAGTTATATCCCCAGCTCCCTTTAATAAAATGTTGAGAAAGTGTCATAATAAGTCACTAAATTGCTTGCACTGGGCTTGAACTTATAGATCCTAGTGCTTCAGTCTTTCAGAGTGCAAGAATTACAGATATGCAGCACCAACACTCCTGAGATGAATTTTAATTAAGATTCAACGAAGAGATAGAGGGGGGAGGGGGGAGAGGAAGGGTAAGTAAAAAGAATTGAGATGTGTTATGTACATGAAACAACTCCCCATGACATACACAATCATTATTTACTGAAAACATGTACTAACAAATCTTTTTTAAAGTAACATTTAAACTAAGAACCTATCCATGACAGACTTTTTTAGAATAGCAAAAATTAAGTAAAAAATAAAAAGGAAAATGAGCTAAAGTCTACCATAAGAAACTGGTATATTATATACATACAATGAAAATCAAGTCAATCATTAAAATAAATAAAAAAGATCTACAATTATCTAGAATGTATTAAACTGGAATGATAACTTTTATATATTAAATTAAAGATATTAAGATGTAACAAACTGGGCATGATGGTACATTCCTATAATCCCAGCTATTTGGAGGACTGAAACAGGAGTTTTGAGGTTTTCTGGGCAAAATGTCAAGACTCTATCTCAAAACAAAAAATAAATAAAAAGGGCTGGAGACGTAGTTCAGCCCTCACTCCCTGGTATCAATCATCAGCAAAAAAAAAAAAAAATGTAAATCAAGGAACCAATCTGAAATACAAATCCAAAAGAATTAAAAGCAAGACTTGCACACAAATTTGTTTATCAATGTTCATAGGTTTATCAGCATTATTACAATAGCTAAAAGACAGAAACAATTCAAGTGTCCATCAACAAATAAAAGGATAAACAAAGTGTGGTACATACATACAGTGGAATATTAGCCATAAAATTTTGATATGTGCTACAACATAGAAGGACCTTGAACACATTGTGCTTTGTGAATAGTTGTTTTGGGAAAGGAAAAAAAGGGAGTAAATATGTATAAGTATAGGATCTCTGAGAAGACACTTAAGAAACTGAGTAATAGAGCTGGGGATTGTTGCTCAGCGGTAGGACAAGCAGAAGACACCAGATTCAATCCTCATCACCACAAAAAGGAAGAGAGAAGAAAATGAGAAAAAGGATGAAATGTAGCAGTTAACTACAGGAAAGAATAGGAAAAAGATCAGGAATACAAGGCAAACGTATCTGTTGTTATAAAACCCTTCATACTGTGCAGAGCTTTTTATATTGTTGAAGGATTTTTATAACCAAAAAAGAATAATTGTTCAGGCAAGGATAATCTTCCACAGATATCAAAACCTTTGGGAAAGGGCAGTGGGAGAGACAATTCTCATATAATCTCAAAATACCCCAAAGAATACTGATTAGTTACAAATGGAGGGAAAGTGTACATTTTCAGTAAAATAAACTGGAAGTAGTACCAACTTAAGTAATCAAACAGCATCATCTATAAAGAAAACAATATTTAAGTGCTAAGGTGATTCAAGAAGCACATATCACCTTACAGTGTCAATGCAATAAAAGTGTAATCTGAGTATATAATCTTAAAGAAACAAGGAACAAATTCAGACGTGGGACACTATATAAAACAACTGACCTATATTCATCAATAGTTAACTTTAAGGGCTGAGAATTTAGCTCAGTGGTTCTTCCACCTGCCTCGCAAGCTCAAGAACCCAGGTTCGATCTACAGTACCAAAAAAAAAAGTTAAAATTTTTTAAAAAGCAGGTTATCATTCTACATTTAAAGGTCATAAAAACCAAAATACATAAACATGATTAGATTCAGGATCAGGAAAATAAAACTACAGTTAATATGGGGGAACCAAAAATAATTAAATACAAACAATGCTTTTTAGATGATAATGAATTAGAGGTACTTTCTTTAGGTGAGGTAAAGGTATCATGCTTATGCCAGAGAAGCTGTTTTTAGGAAATACAGGTCAAAGTTTTAGGGAAGGAAAGGAGTACCTCAATGACTTCAACTTACTTTCACTTTCAGTACAAAGTGTGTGTGTGTGTGTGTGTGTGTGTGTGTGTTTAGAGAAAAGAGCAAGTGCAGCAAAATGCTACAAACTGTGAATGTGTGAAGAACATAGGTATTCACTGCATAATTTGTCAAGTTAAAATGAATTTGAGAAATTTTCAAAATCAAAGTTTGGGTGGGCAGGGTAAAAACAAACACCTGGATCAGGCACAGTGAAGCCCAAATTATATAAAGAGAAAAACAGATTAACTCTTACCATAAAAGTATGCCTATTTATTAAATAATAAGCTTAATTTTTTCATGATTAATCATGTGCTTTCTAATGGAACATGTGTAATAAACCTATTTGTTCCCAGAAGTAACTGTATTAGGCAAATCTCACTTTTAATTTCCTTGCAACATAATAATTTTCCTTTAAGTAATTACAGATACTATCTGTATAAATTCAGAGGTAGATAGGTGTGTAACTCTCACTCAAAAGTGACCAGACAGAAAAATACCGTTCCTATAACTATAACCACTAAGTTGTCTACCCTTTCCACATGTAAGATAAAAGATACGCAGCAAAATGAGTTAACTTAAGATTGTTAGCCAGGCGTGGTGGCACATGCCTGTAATCCCAGCACTTGGGAGGCTGAGGCAGGAGGATGGCTGTGAGTTTGAGACCAGCCTGGGCTACATAGTGAGTTCCAGAGCAGTCTGAACTACATAGTGAGACCCTGTCTCAAAAAAACAAACAAACGAACGAACAAAAGAGTGTACCTTGTACAAACTCTACAAAAGAAGCTAAAGGGCAAATAGCTTGGTTCACCCCCCAAAAAAAATTGGAAGACATAATTTTCCACCTCTTCAATATACAACACACATCATCATGTTTTAAAAGAGTATAAATTTCTATATTAGAAAACATCACGGCAAATCTCTATTGTAATGTTACATGCCTGGTGTAAGTTATACCAAGGAAAATCTAGTCTGCAAAACTAATTTGGAAGTGTTTATGTACTTATCTGGCTTTGAATGTCTATTGTTTTGAGAATTCATTTTTAAACAAAACAATGAAGTCACACTATGAAGACCTGACTCAAGAGGAAGGGTAAAGTTTTTCCTGTTTCCTGTTGAACCCTACCTACGTCCTCCCTGAAAAATCTCTCATGTTAATAGAAAATAGCCAAGTTGAAAATAATACCATTCTTACGGAATCCATCAAGCTGTACCAGTACTTCATATATACTTCCATGAATGTATGTTATACTTTCATAAAGCTCTTTAAATATTTTAATGAAATACCTAGGTACAAATTGAGCAAAATATGCAAGATTCATGTGCTAAAAATTACAAAACGCTGATGAGAGAAATAAAAGATCATCTACTTTAAAGGACGTATTATAAAAATATCAGTTCTCCCCCAAACTGATCTATCAACAATATTTATCAAAATCCCTGACAAGCTTATCTATATCTATAAACAAGCTTACTTCAAAATGTATTTGGAGGAGGTGGGACTGTAATTCAATGATGGGCACTTGCTTAGCATTAAAGAAGCCCTAGAATTCAATCTCCAAGAGAAAAAAAATGACCATGTGTACTCATTGACATGAAAAGATAAACATGACAGTGCTGATTTTACAAATCAGAGCTGAAATCCCCGTCTGCCATGAATTTGTTTAAAACTTTAATGGCAGAAAAAACATATAAAATGCATATGTAAAAGCAAAGGAACAAGAATAGCTAAAAACCATAAGCTTTACCATCAATTTGGAACTAAGGAAATCTTGACAGTTATAAATAAAATATAACACAATCCTCAAAAGGAAAAATAGTTTAAAAATATAACCATCCCAAAAATCTGCTTGGGCAGAGAGCACAATCAACAAAGCAAGGGCCAAGGATTTAGCTCAGTGGTGCTGTGCCTGCTGTATAAGCACAAGGTCCTGAATTTGATCCCCGGTACACACAAAATATTAAGAATCAGCTTCAAGGGCCGGGTATTTAGCTCAGTGGTTCCGCCGCCTGCCGTGCAAACACAAGGACCTGAGTTCAACCCCCAGTACCAAAAAAAAAAAAAAAATCAGCTTCAAGTACAAAAATCCACTTCCCAAAAAAATAGGCTCTTTCCCTCCTCTTATTCCAACAGTACTAATAGCCAGAGATGGTTACATACACACACACACAGACACACACACAGAAAAGGAGCCCACAAATATAGTACGCCAAAAGAGTGATACTTTATTAATTTCCTTTCTAGCGTTAGAAATGGAATGGAGGTCCTTTGCACTAAGATACACCCCCATCCCAAGCCCCCTTCCCTTTTTTTTTCTTGAGACAGAATCTTGCTAAGTTACTCACTCAACTGCCCAGGCTAGGCTTGAACTTGTGATCCTCCAGCTTCAGCCTCCTCAAAATGCTGGCATTACAGGTATGCGTCACCATGTCCTATTTTAAAGATGTCTTTAAAAGGTGTGGGTCACTTATCTTTTAACCTAGGACAGTGTGAAAATGTTTTTTTCTTATCAAACTATCAAACAATAATCACAAAGTCTACAGAAAACAGTAAAAGAAAGTGTTATACTGATTGTGAGGCAGGAGGGAAGACCCCATCATTCCCCAAGTGGTACTTTTTATTTTTCCATGACTGCCTGCCAGCCTAGCTACATCAGAAACCCCAGGTTGCTCTGTGAGATATATGTGTTGGGTACAGCAACTCACCACAGACTATCCCACATTATTCTATGCTGTAGCCAGCCACCTCTGTAGCCTCCTCAATTAGGTCCACAAGAGGCCACTCCCTTACCCATAACCAAAAAGAAAGTCTGATACTGTGAATGCCTGTGCCCACCTGTTTTCCTATATAGAGCAACCTTCCTATACTCTCAGTCTATGCACTGTTCCCCCTTACACTGTAGCATATATCCTAATAGGCCTCTCCTGGATGCCATATTTTCCCCTGTTCCTCATTTGTATCTTGAGTAGAACACACTGAGCTGACAGACTAAGAGCTGGTAACACCAAAGGCCACTGGTGCCCAAAGCAGCCAGCAGCCACAACTGCTAACACTGAGGGAGCCTGCAGCAGAGAACAGCAGACAGCAACAAATGCCATAAGCTGCTGGCTTAAAAATGAGGTAGGCCATTAGCCCTAAGAGCTGATAGTTCCTAGGATTCAAAGCTCAGGAATAATAACACCAAAAAAGCTTCACTTTGCCAATTCGCGATTTCTATATGAATTGAGCAAGAACCCTCAGCCAGCTGGCTTTAGAAGCCCATATGGGAACCCCTCCTTTTGAAAATGAGGTTGGACAATGGCAAGAACAATGAAAAAGTGGCTTAAGAACTGGCCTATTTCTGATTTCCATCTTACACGTGCCCAAAAATCCACACGAGACAATGACAACTGCCTCCTTAAAGTAACATCCTCAAATATATTTTTAACCTATTCACTTAGTGATTATTAATATGTCAGCTTACTGTGGGAGAAAGAGGGGAAAGAATTGTATATGTTCCAATTTGATGAGGATATTACCATTTTATGTATCTTGTTCCTGCATGTACTGTATATTGATTTGTTGGTTTGTTTTACAATACCTTCACAATGAGCTATCTCTCCAGCTCTTTTTTTTTTTTTTTTTAATTTGGGATAGACAGTTGCTCAGATAGGTCTCTAACTTTGATCCTCTTCCATCAGCCTCCTGTGTGTACTTTTTTACTGCAACAGAGGCAAAAGATCAATGCCTATCAGTGGCCTCTTTAAGAATACAATATTCCAGCCAGTCACAGTAGCACATGCCTGTTATCCTAGCATTTGGAAGACTGAGGCAGGAAGACTGTGATTTTTGAAGCCAGCCTGGGCTTCACAGTGAATTCAGTCTTAGTCTGGGCTTTCTGGCAAATTCAAGGTTAGCCTGGGATATATAGTAGTACCCTGTATCAAGAAACAACAACAGAGGGGGAAAAAACAAACTTTAAAAACTAGGGATATAGCTCAATCGTAGCCTAACATATGTGAAGTCCTGGTGCCAATCCCTAGGGTGAGGAAAAAAAAATTCAGTATTTCAGGCTATAAAAGGGTATTACAGGGGATTTTAGTTCAGTGACACCATGCCTGCCCTGTGAGTGCAAGGTCCTGAGTTTGACTGTAAAAAAAAAAAAAAAAAAAAAAAAAAAAAAAAAAAGGTGTTACAGAATTAACTGAGACAATGTGACTTTGTGTAGAGATTTGATGCTGAGAACATTTTCTTTTCTTTTTGCCAAGACTGAAATCAAACCCACAGCTTTATGCCTGCTAGGCAAGCACTGTACTACTGAACTATACACCCAGCCCAGCATTAGCTTTTAAGAAGCAGAAAACTTAAGATCTAAGAACAAGCAATACAGTGGAAAATAAGGAACCTATCTAACCACCCCCCCAAAGTTAATAGGATCAAAAGAGAATCCATGTGAAAGTAGTTCAATGCAATGCACTAATGTGAGCTCTGATTATTATAAGCCCATGAACAAACTATGGAAATCTCAGGTCTCACAGAGAAAATGAAAAGATATTGTTAAACGAGGTTCAATTCATCTGTAAGTCTGAAGTTCTGGTATAAATAGTGTCTTCTTAGTCTTCAACCTGTATCTAATCTACCTCTTGTGGAGTTGTAACTTTTTCTATGGATACTAGTTCCCAGGTCTTGTTTTGTTTTTTGGTATTTGTTTGTTTGTTTTGGTATTGGGGATTGAACTCAGGACCTTGCGCTTGTGAGATGGGTGGCGGCATCACTGAGCTAAATCCCCGGCCCAAATTCCCAGGTCTTAATGTTTTCTGTCTTCACTAGGATACAGCCAACTCTTCACATTCTTCTCTTGTAGCTCTGACTGCCTAAAAGTTAAAGAAAATGTCTGTTCTTTCCAAATAGACTTTAAATCCCCTCTTACTTTGTATTTCATGCTGTCTACCTTCTATATCTTGCAGTATAGAGTGGTGGTGATGGAGATGGACTTTGGAGCCAAGCTGTCTAGGTTCAGATCTTGACTGTACTGCATCTCCTATAACCTTGAATGATTTACTTAATCTCTTTGTGCCTTGGTTTCCTCATCTATGAAAAGAAAAACAACGATGCAGCATATGGACTCTGGAGCCAGGCTGTCTAGGCTCCTATCTTGGCTCTGCTGAGTCACCTAGCACGTAATTTACTTAATCCCTTTGTGCTTTGGCTTCCCCATCTATAAAGGGAGTAACAATGCACCCACTACACAAAACCGTATAAAATATTAAAAACTACTTGGACATAGGAAATGTTATATATTAACTTTCCTTTTCTAATAGTGTTTCTGGAGAAGTATAGTAATCCTCACAGGCTGAGATAAAACAAAGCAATATTTACCACTTGCTTCTTTCCTCAGCAAAAAAAAAAAAAAAAACATGTCTTATTCATCTACTACCAACAGCTCCTCCAGGACCAGAGATTTAGCTCAGTGGTGCTGCTGCCTGCCTCGCAAGTGCAAGGTCCTGAGTTCAATCCTCCATACCAAAAAAATAAAATAAAATAAAAAATAAAGCTCCTCCATGTCACTGTAGGAAATACACACTCTTCATCACTGGCTATCTGTTAAAATCCTCTAACTTAACATTTCCCAAAATGTATTCCTTAGATCACTAGTTCTGAAAGATGTAGGGAGTGAGAGGGGTCAGTAATCAGATAAACTCAAAAAAGCTTAAACAGGTTTCTTTAAGTCTTTTACATACTAATACATACCATGACATTCCAGAGAGGGTAAAATACATTGTTTCCCAAATTTATTTAACCCTAAAACCCTTTTGTCAAGGAGCCACAGTGGGAAATGTTGCTATTGCAATCCTTTGATCAACTTTAATAGAAAATGTTATGTAAATTCAGAGATGTAGCTCAGTGTGAATGAAGGCTCTAGGTTCAATCCCCACTACAGAAAAAGGAAAAGAAAGACACAACTAGTAGCTGCTATCCAGCATAAATTATTTCAGAAATTTCTTTACAAAAAATCTGACCTATTAAAAAGAAAAAACTCTGATGACCAACTCCATATTCTTCATCAGAGGCTATTGCATGATCGAATTCTAACCATTTTATTGGTGACACATCCTCACAGAACAAAGTCTATCTATTCATTAGTCCCAAATTTTCTCTCAATTTTCAATAATGAACTGCACTCTTTTCTGAAAGGCACTCCACAGAATCTTGTCAAATTATCCCAGTACCAGTGCTGACACAAATACAATGTATAGTGTTGAAAGAGCTTTCTAAAAGAATACCATCTGGGGTGAAGGGAGGGCAGGGACAAGGGGAAAAAGTGAGAACCAAGACCTGTCATGTAAAGGTACAAGATCCCACTGATGAAGGTAACTGTACTGTATACCTAAAATGTACCAATAAACTCAATGAGAAAAAAAATGAGTATCATCTAACAGCCAGGGATTTAACTCAGTGACGCTGGCACCTGCCTTGCAAGTGCAAGGCCCTGAGTTTGATCCCCAGTACCAAAAATAATTTTTTTAATAAAAATAAAAAATAATCTAAAACACGCAGGAAGAATAACAGAGTTCTGTTACTTTACAATCCCTAATAAATCAGTAAATTTAAACAACGATCATTAATAGCTGCTAACATCACAAAAAGATCTTATGTACCTTCTAAAAGAAACATAAATCACTCCCATTAAATACTCATTCCAAAAACAAAAATAAAAGCAATGTATCAAATTACAGGAAATTCAGGAAACAAAAATGTGTTACATGACATTACAGAGATACAATCAGCAAAAAGAAACTATGGGAAACATCTCAGGGCAAACCACTAATTTCTTCTAACAAAACTGTAAGAAAAAAAAATGGACAGTCTAAAGATTAAAAGTGAACAGCCATCCAGACATGATGGCTGACACAGGGATCCCAGCATTCTAGGAGGCTGATGCAGGAAGATTACAAGATCAAGTCAAGCCTTGGCAACTTAGGGAGAACCCTACTTAAAATAAAAATCAAAAAGGTTAGGAATGCAGTTCAGTGTAAAGGCCCTGGGTTCAATTCTAAATACCTTAAAAAATAAAAATAAATAAAAGTAGAAAAACATCCAATAATTGTAAAATATGGACCTTATTTGATACCACGTTAAGCAAATAAACTACCTATAAACCAGAGAAATACAAAACCTAGTTACACACGTGATGATATTAAGAATTTGCAATAGGACTGAAGTGTAACTTAGCAGTAAAGCACTTACCTAGCATGTATAAAGCCCTGGGTTTGATCACGCAAGATTACAAAAAGAAAATATCTTGTTATAAAATTTTTTGGTATGATTATGGATATGTTATAAAGGATTCTTTTCAAGCTCAATATTGAAATATCTCAAATGTACAAATTGCATATGTCTAGAATTTGATTTAAAATAATCTAGGGTTTGGAGATGAGGTGGTACATAGAAAAATAGATGAAATAAGACATCCTTTAAATTGATAATTCTATATATTTAAATATTCTTAAATAAAAAGAAAAAAATGCTGCATGGGAATTGAATTACCTTCCTAGGACTATATATAATCTCTACATATTCCTGTAACAGATGAATCCAGTCAGGCAAAGTGACTGTAAATTTATTAACATCAAATTACATAATACTGTAAGAAATCATCTGGAAGTCAGACTCAGTGGCACATAAATGTTATCCCAAACTGAGGCAGGAGTAAAGAAAGTTCCAGGTCTGTCTGGGTGCCTTAGCTAGTCCCTATGCCCAAATAAAGAGGGGAGGGGATGTAGCTGAGTGGTAGAGTACTTGCCTAGCATGTGAAAGGCCCTAGGTTCAGTGACTAGAACTGGAAAAAAGGGTGGGGGGGGGCAAAAAAAGGAAAGGAATTACTGAAGAGGCTGAGAGTGTAGCTCAGCCAAAGGGCACTTGTCTAGCATATGTGAGGCCCTAGGCCTTGGGTTCCATCCCCAGAACCACATACAAAATAAGTCATTTAACACAAAATTTACTAGCAATCCACATGCTAAATTCTCCTAAGTAATTGTTCATTTACAAGGTTAACAATATCTAATCAATTTCTAGTTTCCTGTCAAAAAATACAATGTTCAGTTAGGTATACCTGTAATCCCAGGATTCAGTAGGCTAAAGCAGGAGGATCACAGTGAGTTTGAGGCCAGCCTGACCTACATAATGAGTCCAAGGCCAGCCTGAGCTACATAATGAGACCCTGTCTCAAAAAAAGCAAAAAAAAAAAAAGTTTATTTTTATTTATTAACTATAGCACAAGTCACAGAAAAAAAACTTGCAGACAATATTGCACAGTCATTGCTATCTTTCTACTCCTCTGAGCCTTGGTACTCTGGAATTTATCAGCAGCAGTCAGCAGGAGACAGTGCAGAAGCACTTCAGCTCAATGAGGTACCAAATAGTTTTATCTTGCATATAAAAACCCTTTCCTGTCTGCCTACTCTGAAATAAGGAGTCAAACTAACAGATGGCAGAGGAAGAGGGAGGGAGCAGTGATTAGGAGGCAGTATAAGAGAGCATCATGAAAAAAGAAAGTAACACAGAGACCTCAAAGACACTTTAAATAATAATTAAAGAACACAAAATATTAGCAATTCCTCAGATTTTTGCAAAACAATCTTCAATTACTTTAATAAAGATAAATAAATTGGCATCTGATTTTATTCCCTTATATAGAATAGTTTTTAAAACTCCTTAATATCTTAGAGCAATTTAACCAAACCAGTGCAAGCCACTCTCAAAATGAACAAGAGAAATGAGACATACCAAATTTTTATCGTACTTCACTCTGCGGTACATTACATATCCCTTTTATAAGCAGCCAGACTTTTTTATTTTAAAAAAGTACACGTCTTAAAACACCTAGATTTAGTGCTGGAACTGTAGCTCAGTGGGAGAGCACTTATTTAGCATGTGTGAGGTCCTGGGCTCAATCCCACCAAACTGTATCTCAAAAAATATATAATAATTCTAGCTATGAAGAAAATAATAGCCCATAGGAGGTCAAGTGAAAAGCAGCAGGAAAACCAGTTAACTACTGTAATTAGCTAAAAGATAATGATGGTTTATACCATGGTAATAATGCAGAGATGATGCAGTGTGATTGGATTAGGTATACAAATCAGGCACGTAGCTCAGTGGCAAGGCCGTGGGTTCAATCATTAGATTTGCAAAACATACATGCATATATATATATATGTGTGTGCTTATATATGCATATGTATACATATTGAAAAGACAGAGTCAAGAAAATTTGCTGATGGGCTGGTTACAAGGTACCAAAAAAACTCCGCAGGGGCTGAGGATTTAGCTCAGTGGCAGTGTGCCTGCCTCACAAATGCAAGGTCATGAGTTCGATCCCCTGTACCAGGGAGGGAAAAAAATCACAGATGATACTGACTAGATGAGGACTGACTAGTTGAATGGTGCTGTCATTTACTATAAACAGATGCAGAGAAAATGATGAGGACAGGAATCACACCTCAGTTGTACAAACTTAGTCTGAGATACCTATTAGCCAAATGAGACATAGAATAAACAGATGAATTATGACACTGGATCTCAAGAAAAGGGTCTGGGCTGAAAATGCGTAAGTGAAAGTAAGTCAGCACAGAGACAGACATGAAAGCCAAAAAATTAGATGAAAGTAATTCTAAAGTATTTAATCCTTGCTTCAGTTCTATGAAATAGCAACTATTATTCTCATTTAATAAAGAAGCTGAGGCTTAAAGATAAGATTTGCCTTACATCACTCAAACAGTAAGTGGTAGTTAAAAACAAAAACAGGTATCTTGTCTACAATTCCCATGGACCTTTCTCAAATGAGACTCATCATCTGAAACACACAACACAACAACAGTATTTTCTCAGTTCTCCCAAGGACAGATACACTGGAGAAAAGTTAATTCTTTATCTTCATGGTTGTCCAAATGTCTTGGAACATTAGAGTTTAACTAATGTTTAAACTGGTGGAACCACAGTTTAAAAAAACTATACTATGTTACTGTTAGATTATTAGTCCATTATTACTGTTACTAGTAGGAGCGATTTAAAATGAGATTATTTATGGGCAGTAAAGAAGTCAACAAAATTAAAAGACAAGCCTATGGGCTGCAAGAAAAGATTTATAAAATATCTAATAAGAGGTTAATATCCAAAACATATAAGGGATTCACATAACTCAGCAGCACACACACACACACACACACACACACACACACACACAAAACACCTAGTTAAAAATGGGCAAAGGAGCTCAGCAGACATTTCTATAAAAACAATGTAAAAATGACCAACAAGTTTATTAAAAGATATTCAGCATACCTACTCATCAGAGAAATGTAAATCAAAACCACCATGAGGTACCACCTCGACCTGTTAGGATACCTATCACCAAAAAAACAAGAGATTAGGTTTATCTTAGGTACAACACACACTTGAGAAGAGACAGAAAACACTGAAAAAAATAGAGAGAAAAAGCAATACTTGTATATTATTGGAAATGCAGACTGGAACAGCCATTATGTAATTAAAACAGGATGGAAATTTCTCAAAAAACTAAAAATAATACTTCCACATGAGCCAGCAATTTTTCTTGTGGGTATATACTCTATGGAAATGATACCAGTACCTCCTCTACACACCTGTATTCACTGAAGCACTATTCACAACAGCCAAAATATAAAAACAACCTAAATGTCTGTCAACAGATAGATGGATAAAGAAACTGGAACGTTATTTAGTTTTACAAAAGGAGATCCGAGCTTGGTGTGGGGGCACCCACCTGTAAATCCAGTACTTGAGAGGTTGAGGCAGGAAAATCAAGTTTGAAGCCACCTGCGCTACATATCATAAGACCTTTTCTCAAAATCAAAAAGGAAACAAAGGAAAAAAGGAGATCCTGCCATTTACTACACCATGGAAGATACTGTTAGGTGAAATAAACAAGACACAGAAAAGAAAAACACCATTCAGTGTGGTGGTGCAAACGCCTAACCTCAGCACTCTGCGAGGCTGAGGGAAGATCGTAAATTCAATCCAAACCTGAGCAAATTAGCAAGACCTTGATTCAAAATAAAAAATAAAAAAGAGGAATATAGCTCATGTAGCCCTAGATTCAATTCCAAGTACTGAAAGAAAGGGACAGGGACAGGGCTGGGAGGGGGGTACTGCTTAATCTCTTTTTTAGATAAAAGCAAGATAAACAAAAGAAAGGGAGGAGATTCAGGTTTTTTAAAAAAGTACAAGGACAGGGGATGTAGCAAGAGGTACTGACTGGACGGGGGTGGGGGGGTGCAAGTTGTAGTTGCGTTAGATGAATAAATCTGGAAACCTAACATATAGCATGAAGACTTGAGTTAATATTACTGCACTGTATACTAGAAATTTTCAGAGATTTTTAGGTACTCTTAACCACAAAGAGGGGGAGGATGATAGGTACACTAAATTATTTACCTGTAGTAAATCATTCACTATGTACACTTATTTCAAAACAGTATGTTGTATACCAAAATTTATACAACAAATAAATATGAAATAAAAAAATAAGGGGCTGGCAGTGTGTTAGGCCCTGGTTTCAATCCCCAGTACCACAAAAATAATGATAATCATAATAGTAACCAATAAATAAAAGGATAGAGAAAATATAAGTAGACAACATAAGTCACTATCTTTTTTTTTTTTTTTTTTTTTTTTTTTGGTACCAGGGATCAAACTGAGAACCCTGAGCTTGCAAAGCAGGCATGCCTGTGACTTTTTTATGGGGTTCTCTCTGTCATCAGTAAATTCAAGTGTTATGAGTTACATGGGTTATAGTGCCAAAACATGACTTTAAGTCTGGCAAGCCTTTAATTCCAACACTCAGGAGGCTGAGGCAAGAGAATCACTGTGAGTTTGAGGCCAGCCTGGGATATATAATGATTTCAGGGTCAGCCTGAACTACAAAGGGAGACCCTGCCTCTAAAAACAAAAGGCGGGTGGGGATTTAGCTCAGTAGTTCAGCTGCCTGCCTTGTAAGCGCAATGTCCCAACTTCAATCCCTGGTACCAAAATTTTTTAAAAGGGGGGGGGGGACTGGAAATTAGGTCAGTGTGAAAACCCTGGGTTCAATCCCTAGTACAGTCATGTACAAACACACACACACACACACACACACACACACACACACACACACACACACACACACACGGAGTGGTGGGAACACTACTAGAGTATAAACTCCTGAATTTCAAGGGACTTTCCCCCCCGCCCAGGAATCAAACACAGAGCTTCACACATTCATTCTACTGCTGAGCTACATCCTCAGCCCTGTTTTTCTATTAATGTTCTAAACATGTAGAAGAACATCCTTTCTAGGAAAGAACCTAAATGTCTAGCCTTACTGGGCAGAACATGCTATCCCATAGGATGGAGATATTTTTGTTATCTTAGTTTCTTGGCACTACTAAAATCTGACAGGATAATACTAATCTAGAACTTAAAACTTTGCTCCAGTTTAAGATTTGCTTGCTTATGAATTATGACATTATTAGTCACAATAACAACAAATGGGTGTCAATATGTACAGTTGTGTACTGTTCAAAATAGTACACAATGCGAACAGCTACTATATCAAAACAATCTAGAAGAAAATAATGACCTTCTCATAATTTCAGATATCCTTTGTGAAACTACATAATTATTTCAGAGCACAGGTATTATTAGTCCATTCAATACTTTCATTAAATACAAAAGATTTCATCAATGAGAAATCTCAACCAGGCTAGAAAGTGCATTCAAGTAAGTTTCACCAGTACATAATTACTTGTGTCAGTGCAATATTAGCAGATAATGTATTTCACTTTCAGGCTATAAGAACCTACCAACCACAGGCATTAAGCCCCCTTCCACAAGGGGGTACTGGGAAGATTACAGACCATTTTTAAAACTGAAAGAATAAAATCAAAAAATTAAAAAGCATGACAACACATTCCATTAGGCAGGCTGTAGGGGAAAAAAGAAATAAAGAACTTTCATATATTACTAGTGAGAATGCAAACTTGTACCACTTATGTGAAGCAAAACTAGTTGTACACTTAACGTTCTACTCATCAATCCTACACAAAGGAATCTACCAGGAAGACACCCCTCTAACGATACAACAAAGTCATCTATAGTCTCATTGTTCACACTTGAAAAATAAAGGAAGCAACCTAAATGCCCATCCATAGAATGGCTAAGTTAAAATACATGTACACAGTGGAGTAACAACAGCTGTTTAAAAAAAAAAATAGAATGAAGAGTATGAAAAGAATAGATCTTTAAAAGACTGAACTGATGTGAAGTTATTTCCAGAATACACTTTTTAGTGAAAAAACTAAAATGCAAAATAGTATAATATACACTTCACCTAAGAAGGGAACAGGTACAGTCTGGCATTTCCTCAGAAAGTTAAGCACAGGGCAGGGGATGTAGCACAGTGGTAGAATGCTTGAGTAGCATATGTCAGGCCCTGGGTTCAATTCCCAGCACTCGAAAAGAAAAAAAAGAAAAAGAAAGAAACAGTTTAAACATAGGATAATCACATAATCTAGCAATTCTAAGTATACTACCAGGAGAACTAAAAGCATGTACCCAGCTAAAAAACTGTACATGAATGTTCACAGCATTATTCATAGTAGACAAAAGGTGGAAAGCCAAATTCTACCAGTTCACACATGGGTGAACAAAATGTGGTATATTATACAATGGATATCATTCGGACATTAAAAAAATTAAATACTAATACATGCTACAACATAGATGAATCTTGAAAAAATTATGCTAACCAAAAGAAGCTAGCCCAAAAGGCCACATATATTATTCTATTTACACAAAATACCCATAACAGGCAAACCCACACAGACACAAAGTAGATTAGAAGGGGGACATGGGACGTGACTACTAATGATCACAAAGTTTATCTTGGGGGGTGAGAAAAATGTTCTGAATTAGTGAAGAGAGTTACACAATATTGTGAGTATATTAAAAACCAGATTTGTATGCTGCAAAATGAGACTTTTATCCAGGCAATGTCATGGGGCTATAGTCCAAACTCCTCAGGAGGCTGAGGAAAGAGGATCACTGGAGCCCAGTAGTTCAAGGCCACCCCAGGGAATACAATTAGATCTCCATTTGGAAAAAGAGAGAGACAGAATAGGGAGGGAGAGAGGGAAGAGGGAAGAAGGAAGAAAGGGAGGGAGGAAGGGAGGGAGGGAAGGGAAGTGGGAGGGGTGGAACGGAGGGAGGAAGGAAAAGAAAAAGAGAAAGAAAGGAAGGGAGGGAGAAAGAGAGAGAGGAAGGAAGGACGGGCAAGAGAGCGAGGGGGAAAGAGAAAGCGGAAAAGAAAAAGGAAAGGGATGAGTTTTATGGTATGTGACTTGCATGTCAATTTCAAAAATTTCTTTAAGGAAAGAAAAGAAAAGAATACATGTACATGGTGGCACACACTTGTAATCCAAGCTACTTGGGAGACTGAGGCAGGAGGCTCACAACTTGGAGGCCCACCTGGCAACTCAGTGAGATCTTGTCCCAAAAATAAAAAGGACTTGAGCCCCGGATTTAGCTCAGCGGTTCGGTGGCCTGCCTTGCAAGCGCAAGGACCCGAGTTCAATCCCCGGTACCAAAAAAATTTAAAAAATAAATAAATAAAAAGGACTGAAGATGTAGGTCAGTGGTAGTGTTCCTGGGTCCAATCCCAATAACACAAAAACACGAGAAAGGAATATAAAAAAAATCACATGTATATTGTTCATTTGTATAAAAGAAGTAAAGGATAACAGAAACTAAAAAGATGGGTTACCAGGCCTTAGAAAGAGATAGGAATAAAGATGAGGGGCTATAGGAATGAGTTACCAGGAATAAGGAGAAAGTAACACTACTAAATACATTTTTCAACATAGTAGTGTATAGCAGTAGTATTTAGTACCTGTATTACTTCACATACCAAAAAATAATAATAATTAGTTAAAATCAACCAGGAATGGGGTTCACCAAAATGGAAGATAAACAGTAACAAAGGGACATCTCTGCATTACAATATGAATAATATAACTTTACCGAAAGGTTAAATGAAGAAAAAAGTAACCTAAGGAATTTTGGAAAACAGCATTTTGACTAAATACTTTAATGTTAAAGATAAAGACTATATATAAATAGTCTATTAAATCTGGCTTTCATAAGGGTATAAGTTAACAATTTCTTGTTAGTGGATATATACTTCAAAATGAAAAAATAGTGAGTACAGTACACTACAGCTGGGCATGGTGGCACATGCCTGTAATTTCAGCTACTTTGGAGGATGAGGCAAGAAGATCAAATTTTAGGGGCAAACTTGGGCAACATAGAAAAACCCTGTTTCAAAAAAAATTTTCTAAAAGGGCTGCGAATGCAGCTCAGTGGGAGAGAGCTGGCCTAGCACAAGCGAGGCCCTGGATTCAATTCCTAACACTGGGGGGAATTTCATGGTCTCTAATATAGAGACAAGCACTCAGTTGTTCTTTGGTTCTAGGGTCACTCCCCTCTGCTAGAAGATAATGAAACAACTGTTTTCAAATACATTTTATAAAATGACATATTATTTGCATACCATTTACCCATATCATATTCAGTATGTATCATCTCTAGATTATCTGTAATGCCTAATACAAGGCAAATTCTATGTTAATAGTTGTTCAACTACATTGTTTACAAGGGAGAAAGTCTGTGCATGTTCAATACAGATGCAATTTTTTTCCAATATTTTGATCCACAGTGGTTTGAATCCATGCATGTGGAACTCTTGTGTAAAGAAGGCCAACCATATACATCGTTCCTAGTCTTACCATTTGAAGTCCTAAGAGCAATGACACAACATATAATACTGATGACAACCTATAGGATAAAATATATATCCACGAGGACATATCAATAAAAATAAGGAAGAAAAGATCTCTCTCTTTCACAAGAATTCCAGGTAACAAATGCCAAAATCATTAAATAAAAAACAGTTACAATGGTTACAGACAAGATTCTCCAGTGAATGTTAAAATCAGTGGGAGAGGGCCAGAGATGTGGCTCAGTAATAGAATGCTTGCTCAGCGCTTCATTCTAAAATAAATAAATAAAATCAATGGAAGAGAGGCTTAAATAGTACACATACAGTCTCAAATCATCTTCTCCAAAATATAAATAGATTACAAAAGGAAGTTCACCTAGAAGAACCTAGTAGAAGCTACCTTAACAAAGTGATAAAGGTTAAAACATCACTAGCAGTCGGACATCATGGTACAATCCCAGAACTCAGGAGGCTAAGGAAGGAGGACTGCCAAGAGCTCAAGCCCAACCTAAACGACCTAATGAGACTCTGTCTCAGAAAGCAAACAAATAATTAGTAAATAAATAAATACATTCAAATCACTAGCAATAACATATTAACACCATGTTCCCCCCTTCATGGTGCACTGAAGACCCACCATCTCTTCTGTAGTTTTCTTGTAAAACATGCATAAACACAACCTGATCATGAGAAAACAAAATGAGAGAAGCAAATCCAAAATGAGAGAAATTCTACAAAATAACTCGTAAGTATTCATAAAAAGTACCAGAGTCATGAAAAACAAAGTAAAACTGAGAACTGTCAGAGGCCGGAGGAGACCAAGAAAACACAATTAAATGTAATATGAGATCCCTGATTAGATCCTGGAGCACAATAAAAGCATTAGGGAGGAAATGAGTGAAATTCAAATTAAACCTATGGTTTATAGTATTATACCAATCCTAAGTGCCTAGATTTGATAATTGTACCACAGTTATATAAACTGTTGACATTAGGGAATGGTGAGTGAAGTGAAGGGTACAGAAAAACTCTACGCTGTCCCTGCTTTTTTTGCGGGGTTCTGTACTGGGGATTAACCCCAGGCCTTCACACTGTGGTACATCCCCAACCTGACCTTTTTTTGAGACAGAGTCTAGCTAAGTCACAAAATTGCCCCAGACTGGATGTTACAACTGGTGCTCCTCCAGCCTAAGCCTCAGCCTCCCAGAATGCTGGAACTACAGGAATGTGTCACCACACCCAGCTTTTTGCAACTTTTCTATAAATCTAACGTATTTAGAAAAAAAATTAAAAGTAGATAAAAATCAGTCAATCATCTGATTCACCTGTCATACTTTCTTGCTCAAGGATCTCATTTGGAATTTAATATTCCCATTATTTTTTTATTTTTATTAGTACTATATGTTTGCAGTATATAATGGTGATATATATACATGTGCATTAACATAGCTGAATTATTTTTACTTTCCCTCCCCCTCCTTTCCCTTCTCCAACATTCCCATTAATTTAGAGTGCCCAGTAAGCACAGCACAACAAATTATAATCATAAAAATCAGATCTGGCATCTAATAAGTAAATTACATTTTTTTAGTAAATTATATTTTTATGCTTCCTTACCATACTTAATCAGTTAAACAAATTCTGATATGCTGGCTTTGTAAATTCCTTTTCTTCCCCCCATTAAAAAAAAAAGATTTTAGCTGGTTGTGGGGGCACATACCTGTAATCCCAGCACTACGGAGGCTGAGGCAGGAGGGGATTGCTGTGATTTCAAGACCAGCCTGGGCTACATAGTGAGTTCCAGGTCAGTCTCAACTACATAGTGACACCCTGTCTCAAAAAAAAAAAACCCAAAATTATTTGATTTTGAATCCTTGACATCCTTTAAGGCCATTTCTCAGTTAAGTAAAAATAAGCAATTCTGACGTAAAAATGCAAATCCCTTTTTAAATGACTTGAATACTATTTTGTTTTAAACTTCATAATAATTTGTAGCATGTGCCTTGATACAATGTGAGCCTTTTAGAGCTTTCAATAATAACAGCCCACTGTAGCACTCAGGCTACAGGTTCACCACCACTGGCCTACAACAATCCATTTCATGTGTGTTAAGCCAGTTTTATTAACAATAAAAAAAAAAAAAATCTTAGGATTGGGGATGTAGTAAGTGGCAGAGCAGTGGTGTAGCACGAGCCAGGCCCTGGTTCAATCACCAGCATTGAAAAAAAAATTATCTTTACCAAAGTTTATTACTTATAAAGCTGTCCAACTACAGAATTCAACTTTTGTTTCAGAGTATGCTTTTATCCTAACACAAGCTTGGCCCCACAGTCCAAACCACAATATTATCATTACTGTCATCTTAATTTTTGGAAATCTGATTGAGGGGGTAAGGCTGGATACTGAATAACCATGTACATGCAAGAGAAGTACAGGATCACTGAGTTAGCACTGAGCTATATATGCCCAGCCCTAAAATCTTAACTTTGGAAGACCAGCTGCTCAATGTATTATCCTTTTTTTTCTATTTAAAATATTACGGAATAATTCAGTCTTACTGTTTTGGGAAAACAATGCTTTGGACATTAGAATTTATTACTATATGCGCATCCTCTACTAACCAATATACAGCCCCATCAGCAACACATTCTCTGAAATTCCTTCAAATCAAATGGGATTTTCAGGAGATGTTCCTATGAATGAGCAGATTAAGTGGCACATTCATATCCCCCCACACACACACCCGAGGATGTCTGTGTTGGGAGTGGAATACATGACCATCAAATGAATGGATAGGTGTCACATGTAAACAGCAGCATGACTGGAAATTTAAGAAGCAAAATGATAAAAACCTTAGGGAAAACAATTCATAAAAGTTTAGAATTACAAACAGCCTTAATAGGCCACTTAATCCATCCCAATGACAACCTCAGACAGATGACAATCTATCCTATTTTTAAAAGCGCCCAGATTTCCAACCTCCCTAGATATCTCATTCTGCCATACAATCCCATCATGTGATCTGGGGGTAATATTATGACTTACTCTTCTTTGCCCTATCTAAAGCTGTCTTTTCTGCAATAATATAACAATATATTTTAACTCAATTCCAAAATACACAAATGTGTACAGGTACAGAATACATATGTGTGCATATGTGTGTGCGCATATATGCATAATACAGGATCCTATCCCACCCTAATTACAAAAAAACACTATGAATGTCACATAATTTTGGTCTAAAAATAAACAATGGAAATCAACCGTATAAAACCTGGAGGCAAGTTGTGTGCTATGATTATAGTTTCTTTATTTTCCACAAACTCTGCCCTTTTCTGACCATAAGCACAAATAAAAATACATATACACTAGATCCAAATTGAAAAATTTTAACGTTTAATTTTTAAAATCATTTGGCTAACAATCATTTTGGAAGAAGCTTCAATGAAAGAGAAAGTGATGAGAGTGCAACCAGTGATAATGAATAAATAACCAGTTTTAATCAAGCACACCAAAGAAATTATTCAAGTAAAACAAAATATTTTGGGAACACACTGCATGTAGAATGGGGAAGTTCCATGAAAGGATGACCGAAGAACTATTCTGAGGAGAAAAAAATGCCTGTTAGGAAATTCACCAATTTGTGATTCCTATTATTTGATTGCCCATACCTTCAAAGTATTACAGACTTAAAAAAAAATAAATAAAAACTAAGATGTTCTGTCTCTGTGTTTCACAGCTCTTCTGGGTAGACAGCATGTCTTTTACATAACCTCCTGAGAGAGGTAGCACCAGCTCTTGTTCTCGTGCCTCCCAGGAGCCTGACACCCATCACCAGGTTCTCTGGGACAGCTCCGGTGATCATCAACATCCTCATCTCCCCCTGGAGACTCCACAATGAGAGTCTCCGATGCTGGTAGTCAAGGCGTTATAAATGGCTATTTTATCGGGCGGGAGATTTGGAGAAGGCTTGACCGCAGGATGAGCTGCCACCACCCAAAGGCAGAGGTGTCCCAACCTCCACCCCTACAAAATCAGCAGGGTCGCAGCAGCTCCCAGATCCCAGAGTCGGACCGCTGCCCTCCACCCCGGCCCGAGCCCTGGACGGGGGAGGGGCGCTCGTTAAAGATAAAGGGGTGGGAGAGGTCAGAGACGCGACACCAGGGGCCGCCGGGCAGGTACTGCACGCCGCTAGAGGGGCGGGTCCCTCGGCCCCATTCAGGGGTCGGCTCTCCGCCGAGCTTGGGAAGCAGGAGGCTTCCGGGATCCCCCGAGCCAAGAGGGTTCCTCAGGCTCCGCCCGCCG
>NW_022900937.1:15782392-15795674 GCF_012274545.1 Fukomys damarensis
GGGAGTGTTTCACAAAGGGCGGCGGCAGTGGGGACCAGCGAGTGCGCCCAGGTTTTCTCGTGGTCTGCGGGGAAAAGCCCGGCTTCCGGGTGCTGCGGGACGAAGGGACGCGGGAAGAGCCGCAACTGAAGCAGCGTGGCCACACCCCTTTATCTCGGCGGCGCACCGGGCTCCGCGCCCTTTATCGCGAGTGGCGGCCGGGCTCGTCCCTGGTCGGTCAGTTCAGTCGCTGCGGCGCCGTGCGCCTGTCCCACTTGCGCCCTGGTAGCGCGTCTTCGGGAGCTGCGGGAACACAGAGCTTAGACTCGCTAAAGTAAAACGTCCTGTGGGTGATTTATATCCTTGGTCCTGACCTCGCTCTCTACAGCGAGGCCTCCTCGTGAGGAGACAGACACTGTCGCGTGGGCATCTTATCCACAGTGCTTAACCTGGGTCCAGGTGGTTCTTAAACTGTTGAATGAATATCCCTAACCTGTTTTTACTCCTGGCCGTCAACTTTGCTGACCACCTTCCTGGTGTCCTTTGTTAGAATATTCTGCACATTAATTTATGTGACTGATGTGAAGATATGGGGACAAAATATGGAGCAGGTCTTTACCCTCCAGGGACATAAGAATATTGAAGGCTGATCAGATCTCCAATCACCTCACCAAGGGTAGGGCAGCTGGATAATAAAAGACAAGACAAGATCTTTACTACATACATGGTGATCCCAGGACGGTCAGAGCTCTTATCAGAAACTGTCTCCTGGAGTTTGCCACTATTTATTGAACACACTGCTTCTCGGAGGGGCAGAGGGCGGTGCACGGAACAGTGGAGTGGAGAGCTCTGACGCAAGCAGGGTCTTAGCAACAAAGGGAAAGAGGCATCCTAGCAGGACCAGATCATTGATTAATGGGAAATTTGTTCTTCCCATAGATGAATTTCTGCCTCTGTAGGAGTTTTGTGTAGGAGTCCTGCTGCCCTCAGCTGCACTATTGTCTTGCCATCCAGGACGCCACAGCGTCACGGATCACTGAGACCTCTGCTGTTACCAGTGATGTGAGGAGTTGTTCCTTTCCCACGCACCAACTGCTGGCTGTTCAGGCAACCATTGTGGGCTAACACGCACAATCAGACTTTGAATATGAAAAACCAATCTATGAATGTGCAGCTCAATCAGGGTGGTCTCCGTCATAACAGGAAGGCCCAAATAATGCACAAACCATGTGTCCTTAATGTAAAAAGCCGTGGTGAGGCAGAAGAGGGAGCCCTTGCCCATGGTTAAATAAGATATATATGTGTATCATTAAGGCAATTTAGTCCGAGAGTTAAGAGATACTGTGCTTCACTGTCAGACACTAGTGAAAATTTTAGAATCTCACCAAGTACATTACCCTGGGCAAGTTACTTAACCTTTTTGAACCTTAGTTCCTTATCGGCCAATTTCTGATATTATTATACTGTTCCTTTGAGAAATAAAATATATGTGAAGGTCCTGGCATCCATGAAGTACTCACTAAGGCTAGGTATGATGGCTCATTCCTGTAATCTTAGCAGTCTGGAAGGCTGAGGCAGGAGGATTGCCACAAGTTCAAGGCCAGCCTGAGCTACCCAATGAGTTCAAGGCAACTTTATGACTTAGGGAGACTATGTCTCAAACAAAAAACAAATTTTAAAAGGCTGGACATATGCTCAGTGCAAACGCCCTGGGTTCAAGCCCCAGTACTACAGATGGAAAAAAAGTCCTTAAATGGTTGGTCTTGACATGGTGGTACACACGTATAATCTTGACTTCTCAAGATGGCTGAGGTAGGATTACTTGAACTGGTGAATCCAAGACTGGCCTGGGTAACACAGCAAGACTCATCTCATTAGAAGAACAAAAGGTAGGTCTTAGGTGTTAAGTTTCTATTTATAAAATGTGTACCTATTTCTAAAAAACCAGATGTGAGAAAACAGGTATAGATGGAGAGATGATATCATAGTTGATAGTGCTTTATGATCTGCGTATTGTGTATATATGTGAAGCTGACTTAAGACCAGCAAGCCCTCTTGTTTTGTTTTGTTTGCTGTCATGGGGGTTGAGCCCGGGGCCTTGCACACGTTAAGCATTGCTTCTATCACTAAATTACACCCCAAGCCCCCCTTGTCATCCTCATTTAACTTCTTGATGATGTAGTCATCTGTGCCACTACCAACACCCATGACATTGTTTTTCTTGAAGTCTAAAACTGAAGTGTACTCCTTCTGTCCATTCTCTTTCAAGACAAGTTGCAAAGGGGGTGGGGATTTAGCTCAGTGGCACTGTACCTGCCTCAAAAGTGCAAGGTCCTGAGTTCAATCCCTAGTCCAAAAAAAAGTAAGGAAGAAAGGAAAGAAGGAAGGAAGGAAAGAGCGAGAGAAAGCAAGAAAGAAGGAAAGAAAGAAAAGGTGCAGAGTTTTTAAGGCCGATTGAAAGATTCCCTCCTTTGTCCTCTCTGTAGCTTCAAGCATCAAGGCTGTGTGCAGAAGAGAACCAACTACATAAGAGTCCAGCTGCATATAATTATTAATTAAAGTTAATGTCATCAAATAAGCCCTGATTACTCCCCACCTTCACCTGGACCATATCACTCTTTCATACGTCTTCTGGAGCCTTGTAGTCAACATCTTTTTCCCAACTCTGCCATTCCATTTTGTCTGGATCACCCTTAGTGAAAGGGTTCGCGTGCCCTTTCGGGTGCCCCTTCCCAATTAGGCCACTCACGCACCGAGAGGTCCGGCAGGAGATCTTTATTGTAGGGAGGCGAGCAGGAGGCAGGAAGGCAGAGAGAGAGGGAGAGAGAGAGAGAGAGAGGAAGAAGAAGCAGAAGGAGAGAGAAGAACAAAGAAAGGAAGGTCCTTTTATCAGTTTTGGGGTGGGCTATTGCTTATTTATGAGGAGTGAGCTACTTTTAACCTATCACAGGCCAGGTTGCTTTTTATGGATCCAGCCCTGCAGAAACAGGTTTCAACTTTCCTGGACCACTGTGGCCTTGGCGGGGAGGGAAACCAGAGATAAGGGCATGAGGTCATTTTAGGAGCCAAGATGTACCAGGAGAATGCAGCCTGTGAGGCGGCGTCACAGCATACTTTAACATGATCAATTCCCTAACATTTAGAGAAAGTGTTGGAGATAGAAGTGGAGGGAGGAATCTCAAGGCCACAGCCTCAGCATCACAGGCCTTTGTCCTAGTGGTCCTCTCAACAACATAATCTGGCCACACCAAAGCCACATCTTCCTCCCCTCACACATGGCTCTCACATGCTGTGAGAGTATTAGAGAGTCAAATGACAAAGTAAAGTCACCTCCATCTCCCACTGTCACCAGTCTGGAGGCCTAGCCTGGAGCAGTCAAAAGGACTGAAGGAATAAGTTTGCTCTGCTCTTGTCACTTGGCTCAGGAGACAAACAGCTCTGAAAACGGAAGAGCTGCACAGCAGGAATTCACAAAGGGGGATCCTTGTGTCTTCTGAAATTGCAGCCTCTGGACCCTCAAGTTATGCAGCATTAGCCAATTCTCACACCTCTAAATAGGAGTGGTACATGGATTTCTGCTTGCTGTGAGAGTATTAGAGAGTCAAATGACAAAGTAAAGCCACCTCCGTCTCACACTCACCAGATGGGACCCAAGGAAATCCCCCCCAAAGAGGAGCTAGGGATCTCAACTCATGCTCCTCGACACACCCACAGAACACATTCTTGACTTTTTTTGGGGGGGGAACTTGTGTCCTTGGCACTTGCGAGGCAGGCAACAGAACCACTGAGCTAAATCCCTAGCCCCACATTCTTGAGTCTTTATGAAATTGCAGGACTCATTGGTGAGAGGCATAAGCAGATTTATTACGTAAAATCAAAGAAGTACACACTTGGGAGGGGAGTGTGGGCACTCGAATGTTAGGGATACTACCGTCTTAGTTGGAGGTACTTTTGTGTTCTTGGAGGTGTCTTCAAGTAGATTATTGAGCCCTGGAATTTAGCTCAGTGGCACTGCACCTGCCTTGCAAGTGCAGGGTTCTGAGTTCAACCCCTGAAACCAGAAGAAAAAAAAAAAACAAGACAGATGATTGAGAATGTGTATACCTGGTAGCAGGCCACCCTTTCCTGGCCTGTGTTAAAATGCAGACCATGTGCATGTATTTGAAGTTTGGAGATACAGTACTCCAATTAGTGGTGCTATTTCCTTGGGGGTAAAAAATCTGTGGGATTTGTGAATTTATAGTGTGGAAGAAAAGCACAGGCCCAACATACATACTTATTTGATTTTAAAGACTCTTAGGAATTAGGAGTGAAAGACTTAGAAGGCCTGGAATGAAAACAGCATTGTAATCTTGGGTGACTTTGTATCTTGAAACTTCAGTTTGCTTAAAAGTATAATTGTAAAATTACAATTTCCTTATCTGTTTTCTTTCTACCTTTATTTCTTCTATCCTACCTCAATGCCACATTCTGTAGTCCCAATCCAGGCAGAGAAACTAGAGATTCAACAGAAGAATATTTTTCATCTTTTACCCACATACAGGAAATACGTAGCTCCTAAGTAAACATCATTGCTACGTTAGAAGGGAAAGAATGCAGCAGAAAAGTCTGGAGGCCTAGCCTGGAGCAGTCAAAATGACTGAGGGAATAAGTTTGTTCTGCCCTTGTCACTTGGCTCAGGAGACAAATAGTTCTGAAAACAGAAGAGCTGCACAGCAGGAATTCACAAAGGGGGATCCTTGTGTCTTCTGAAATTGCAGCCTCTGGGCCCTCAAGTTACACAGCATTTCTTAGCCCATTCTCACACCTCTAAATAGGAGTGGTAAATGGATCTTCTGCTTGCTGTGAGAGTATTAGAGAGTCAAATGACAAAGTGAAGTATTTTATAAGCGTAAAGCACTTACATAAATGTGAAGTATGATCATGCATTCCCCTGCGAGATCTTTGTGTTTCTTTGTTTTGTTTTGGTACTGGAGATCGAACTCAGGACCTTGCATTTGTGAGGCAGGTGGCGGAACCACTGAGCCAAACCCCCAGCCCACCAGATCTTTGTTGAATGCCTGTCATGAGATAGGTGCTGTGCAAGACACAAAATATACCACTGAACAACTTTAGTGCCAAGCCCTCAAGGTGCTTATGATCTAATCGGCGGAAATAGGAAGAAAACATAACTATAATACTGTGTCAGAAGAGTACAAATGATAAGAGTACAGGAGGAAGGAGCTAGCTAGAAGAAGGGTAAAGAGAGATGAAAAACTTTTTAGAGGAGGTTCAGAAGAATAACACATATGAGGGTCCAGCCCATTTCATGATTTTCTGTTATTCCTAAATCAACTCCAAAATAACTTCAACAAATTGCTCTGTTATGGGCTGTGAATTCTGCTTTGTTCTAATAAAACTCACATCTAAACCACTAGAAAAGAGTCTTTGATACAGCATCATTATATACACCCATTAGCTTTCAAGGATTAATGGAGGGAAAAATCAGTGGTATCTTAATTAAAAACATTTTGTTCTTAACAGCTTGTGTTTCAACACCCGAAGAGTAGCAAGAATTCCACCTCACAAGCTTAGTCCCCAATAATTCCATTCAGCCAGTCTTTCTGATCTAGGTAATACTGCTGATCAGAGTCCAAAAAACATTTGCAAAGCATGACAATAATACCTTTTTTAAATTTACGGTTTATTTATACTCTGCTATTTACAAAAAAAGACTCCCTAGCCTCCTCCTTGTGGTGGAGATCATGCATCCTAGGCACACACTCTATCACTGAATTACATCCCCAGCCCAAGATAGCTATTATCAGTCTGTTTGTCACCTTGTTCCTTACAAAGTAACTCCAAGTGAGTGTATCACTCATTCTCACATTTACTGAATGACACTGTGTATGATATACAATGCTATAATTACGGACTGTGCAGAGTACGTCCATGCCCACTGGGGGAGATGTCTGAAAACTAAAGATAGAGATAAATAACCATGAAAAGAAGCTAAATAATTAATAACTGTATCCCTCTATCTGTTGAGTAGATTCTATCCCTCTGTATTTGTTATTGGTTATACAAACAAAATTGTAAAATTAGGTGCCCTACTTCTGAAACTTGTTTCTGCTGCAGCTCCTCCAGAGAAGCAGGCTATCAAGGAAAGGCAGGATGTTTTATATAGCTTGATATGAGCTAATTTTATAGATTCTAATATAGAGTGCAACCATTGCAATTTTCTCTCTGTACAGGTAAAATCTGAAATTGCCCAAGCCCATGGGCCAATTAAAATTATTATTATTTTGGTACTGGGGAGCAAACTCAGGACCTTGCACTTATGAGGCAGGCGACAGAACCACTGAGCTAAATCCCCGGCTCAAAACTTAATTTTAGAAAATAGATTCGCACATAAATAGCCATCCGTACAAATTAATATTGTACAGATTAAAAGAAGATGCACAAAAAATAAATGTTCTTGGAACTTAAGAAAGAGAAGGGATTGCTGGAAAGAAAGAACTTCATCTAGGTGGCAGAATTAGAGAGGGAAATCATGGCTAAATATACAAAGTTACATATTCTGTAACAATGTATTCTCAAAGCACTAATCTTCAAACCAAAAGTTGCCTAAATTTTTTGATAAATGCATCTACATATAAGAGAACACATTTATTACCTCCTTTCTCGCTAACAGATAATTGATCTGCCAAAGAGATTTGAAGGGAAGCAGTATACTGAAAATAGAAGGCAAGATTGGCATGTCGTTCTTTTGGAAATAGAGTTTCTACTTGCTAAATGCAAACCTGACAGGTATTCCTATTTAGAATCTGTATCCTAAATGAAATATCACCAATGTACAATAAGACAGCTTACCATCTAAACAAATAAAAACTTCCTCTAAGAGCTATTCCTTAAGCCTACAATGCAATAGCCATTTTTAAATACATTATTTTACAGCAGTTTGTAAACACAAACTAGACATAACTCTAGACTGGACACAGAGGAACATTTTGTCACTCAGCAGCAGGGAAAAGAATGTTGATCCTAGGGAATTTAAAAAAACAAGAGAGAGACCTACAGGGGTGGGAATGGCCACATGAAAAGAAAAGCAAGAAGGAGGGAACTAACATTCATAGAGCACTGTCCATGCCTCGCACCATGATAGCAGTAAGAAGATAAACAACAAAATTTTTCCTTTATCCTCCTTTTAAACAATTGCAGGGCTTACAACAGGGATATTTGAATTCCAGCAAGTTAATTAGTTCAGAGATGGTTAATAAGTGGGATCTTGAAGACTGAATGGTTGATGGTGGACATGTGAGAATGGGGAGCATTCTAAGTAGACAGAACCACATATGTGAAAGTGTGTCAGGATTTGCAGATATTCCAGCTGAGCTGTGGCTTTGTGGTGCTCTTGTTACCTAATACTCCTGCTTGCAAGTGACAGAAACTCAACCTGAACTTGATAAGATAAAAGGGAAAGGGAAAATTTAGTTCAGGAAATCCAAAAAAGGGGCTAAACAATCAAACAAGTGGGGCAGTGAACTGCAGCTTTGGGAACTTTACATCTTACTACTTCCATCTCTAGGAAGAGATAAGCACTCTTTGTTTTTTGGTTGTTTGGGGTTTTTGTTTGTTTTGTTTCTGAGGCAGAGTCTCACTATGTAGTCCCAGCTAGCTTTGAAATCACTACATAGCTGATGCTGGCCTCAAACTTGTGATCCTCTTGCCTCAGCTTCTGAAATATTTGGATTAAAGATGTGCCCCCCAACACCTAGCACTAACACCCAAATTTAAAGGATAAAAGGTTTATTTAGCTCACATTTTGTAGAGATTTCAGTCCATAATTGGCTGGCTCCAAGGTGAGGTGGTATGGCAGACCAGCATTGTGGAGGAGAAACAGTTCATGGTGAGCAGAAGGCAGAAGGCACTAAGCTACAAGTCTAAGCAGACAGAACCGCATGCGTGAAAGTGTGTCAGGATTTGCAGCTTCTTTCTGTTCCTTTTATATTCTATCTAGGATACCAGGCTGGGGGGGGGCACCAAGCCGATCAATGAACTAATTTAGTAGTCACACACCCTTAATCCCAGCACCACACGTTCTAGATCCAGCCACCTCTGAAAAAGCCCAGCAATGACTGCAGGAGGCTTTGAGGGAACATCTAGACACAAGCATAACAGTAGTACAACCTATGGGTGCTCAACCATGGTGCTTTTCCCTTTTGTATTTTGAAACAAGTTTTCACTAAATTGCCCAGGCTGGCCTCGAACTTGCAATCCTCCTACCTCAGCCACCTGAGTAACTGGGATTGCAGGAGTGCATCACCACATCCAACAAAAAGGGCTAACTCTCTTCAAGTTTGAAAAACTCTGGGGGGAAATGCAGACTGGCTAGGCATGGCTCAGTGCTTGTCCATCAGTCTCAGGGAGGGCAGAACACATCACAGCGTTTGAGAACAAGTAGAAGATAATCTAAGCTGTGGGGAATGAATAAGGTCAGAAGTCGGCATCAGTACAAGCAGCTGATCATCCAAGTTAGGGGGAAGTTGGCCCCAAATTGTAGTAACATTTGCTAGACCATCAAGTTAAAATGGGGTTGAAATTTTTATGGCATTGCTTGAGTTGGTTAATGTTTTGGTGTTTCAATGAAGATGTTGTAAAACATTGCAGATTTCTCATATTGATTTAAGGGCTGTGGAATCTAGGATCCTTCTTCACCCTTCTAGCTAGGTGACTTTAGAAGAATATTTTAACCATCCTGAGCCTCTGTTTCCTACTGAAAAATAATAGTAGCCATGATAGCTGACATCTATTGAATCTCGGTGCTGGGGATTGAACCCAGGACCTTGTTCATGCTACACAAGCATTGTCCTACTGAACTGTACTCCTCCCTAAGCACTTTCTGAACATTTCAATAAATCATCAAAACAAAGCTATAAGGTTCTATAAACCTGAGATAATCCCAATGACAGGTTATTGTAAGGATTAAACAACTTGCTGGATATGGTGCGTGCCTGTAATCCCAGCATTCAGGAGGCTGAGGCAGAAAAATCATCAAGAGTTCCAGGCTAGTCTGGGCTACATAGTGAACTCAAGTCAAAGTCCTGTCTCAAAAGAAAGAAAGAATCCATGTAAGATGCATAGTCCCTTTCCCTGACCCACAGCCAGCACTCAACACATTATTATTTTTAATTATCTGTTGCCCAGAAAAGGAAACTCCCTGTATTTCATGATTACCTTAAACAGTAGAAGCTTTGGGAAAGCAAGAGCAACAACAAATGAAAGAGAAGAACTCCTAGACTCCTATCTCTGGCATCAAAGTGGGCAGCTAGGATATGATTTAGTAAGGATTAAAACAGGCCAATAAGAGAAATACTATGAATAAATTAAAAGTAGGAAATTGAGAAATGTGACCGTGGAATATCAAATGAATGAGAGTTGATCAGATTTCTTATTGTTTTTCCATACAGGATAGAACCTCCACCACTACCACCCCCCAAAAAAAGCCTCTCTGTAAAACTGATCTAAAAGACCATTTGAAGTTTTTTATCTCTTTGACCTGAACACTGTCAAACAGCTTGAATCATTCAATCAAGCAAAGGAACTGACACAAAAACCAGTGTGCCTTGGGCTTTATGCTGAGCTATTTATCCACAGTACATTAATGTCTTTTGCTCCCTGAACTACCAATAAAGTGGATGCTTTCCCTGCATTATGTATATATATGGATGGAGGCTGAGAATTCAGAAAGACTTTATGCTGATTACCTGCTAATAAGCAGCAAGGGAGGGATTCAAACACTTCAAATAAGGTTGGGTTCTGTGGTACATGCCTGTAACTGGGAGGCTGAAGCAGGAGGACTGCCATGAGTTTGAGGCCAGCCTGGGTTATGATACAGGGGGAAGGGATGTAACTCCCAAATCTGCTAGATATCCGAAACATGAGTCTGTGCTCTCTAAAATCAAAGAATGAATTCCAGGAATAACGTAGGTTAAGAGTAGGAAAAAATTATTGAGGGAAAGAGCTTCTGTCTAAGAGAGACAGAAGGGGGACCAGACAGTGGGTGGCCCACTCACCCCACTTCTCCAAGATGTTTTATACAGGAAAGCCATGGGGTGAGGTGGGTACAGAGTGGGACAAAACTATAAGACCCAGTGGGAAATTACACTTGGGGCTTGAGGTGGGGCAAAACCATGACCAACCAATAAGATTACAAGTACAGTCAGCTAGGTAATATTGATTAAGTGAGGGTCAAATGGGGGAGCAAGTCACATAGCAAGGGTACAAGGATTTTCAGTAAGGGTGGGGTCAGGGATATTCCCTGGAAAGGCTGAGCTAAGACCCGACCCAGGTGATTGAAACCTGTTTAGAATATTAATCACTGCTATTTATCCCCTGGGGAAGCACAAGGGCATAGCAGTTTCTCTCCTTTTACAATCCTGGCCTTCAGAGAATGTGTCTTGATTGTCCTCCATGTTGGCTCGTGGGCTGGCCCTGACTAACTGCCTACAAGATATCTAATTAACTTATCTATCTGCAATAGTTAGATAGTGAGTTTAAGGCCAGACTGAATTACAGACCCAGATTCTGGCTAAATAAAAAAGTCTAGGATACAAAACAAGGCCCACTTTCTTATCTGGGAGAGATAAGGCAAAAGCATTACCAAAATCTGAAAGTACTAGTGAAACAAGAGGAACTCTCAACTTCTCTTTTCCTCACCTTTCACCTTCCTTTAACAGATACCGCCTTCTGTCTGCCCAGGGCAGAGGGAAGCCATTTTTCCCACTTGTGGATACACAGTCCCCGAGCTCCTGAGAGCTGAGACTGGAGCTGTCTTTTTCAGGGCCTAGAATCAATCAATAAATATGTGATGAATAAATAAAGCATTCTGAAATGCGTGGCTGCTTCTTACTTCCCCTGGGCCTCAGATGTACCCCATGAATGTGCCCTTGTTCCACATGACAAGATTTTTATTTATCTTGAGCAAAACATTCTTTCCTGTCTCCTCCCTCGCTGAGTGAGGCTGACCCTCCAGCAAGGTCAGAAAGAACTGAGAGCCTCAGTGAAGAACACTGAACCCCATCATTAGGAACAAAGCTTTCAAGGGCACCAAGGGAATGAAAATGAACAAGTTTGCGGGTATGTGGCAGCCAGCGTGAATTACTACGCTGTTCCTTGAGAAATATTCGCCAGCCTTTTGGGGATCTACAGATTTACGGATATATATGCTTCTGTTTGCAAACTAAAGCTGTGAAATAAAACGAGACACTGATGATTCATACAGCTGACAATTCCATGGATATATTAAGCTTCAGAAATGGCTTGAGTGTGGGTCAGGCAACATCATTGTCGTGGTGCATGCCTGTAATCCCAACACTCAGGAGGCTGAGGCAAGAGGATCGCTGCAAATTCAAGGCCAGCCTGGGCCTCACAGTGAGAACCTGCCTCTAAAACAGAACCAAAAAAGCTCACTAATATAATCATGCAAATGGGCATCTCTAAACTGGGATTCAGCCCTTCCCAGTCTCCAAATAAAATATACCTAAATTTCTTTCAACCCATATTTCCACCTCTATCCCTTTACCCAATCTGCTGAGGAATCCTTTTAACCTGTACACCTTTCCACAGACTAGATTTTGCTTGCTCATTGTGTACTGTCCGTGCAGTTCAGCATACTTCTCTGTCCTGTGCATTTCCTAAAAATCTGTAGCTTTGTTCAGGTTGGATTCGATTCAGGTTTGGTCTTTTGCCAGGAGAACACATTAGCAAGACCTTAGGACAGTGATGGCAAGCCTATTAGAGCTTTCAATGTAACAGCTTGCTGCACATGTGCCGTGGGTTCTCCACCAATACCTTAGGAGGGGCCCAATCTTCTCCCTTTTCACGAAGTTAACAGCCACTCACACCTAATGTCTATATCTGTTAGTTTATTGAGGATCGTTACTTGGTGATATTCTAATTCAAGTGTTGGTCAACTATTGCCAAATCTATCAAACTTCCTCTATTTCCATAAATAACTTTTTTTGGGGGGGTACTGGTGATTGAACCCAGGGGCTCTACCACTGAGCTATTTCCCCAGCCCTTTTCTTGTTTTTCGTTTTGAGACAAAGTCTCACTAAATCGCCCTAACTGGCCTCAAACTTTGAATCCTCCTGCCTCATCCTCTTAAGTAGCCGGGAGGCATGTGCCATCTCATACAAAATTTTATTGCCCAGAAGTGACATACACACAATAAAATCCCCAAGATTTAAGGTCTAGTATCTCTAATAGATCTAGATACCAGAGGACTGCTGGTCCCCTCTGGGGTCCTTCTGTTCCCCTAGGCTAAATGAAATTAGCTATAGGTCTCCAAGAGTCACAAATTCTACAGTCCTCTCTCCCCTCTGGCTCAAAGACTGTCCCCTTCCCTCTCACTGCTTTTACTCTCCCTGCCCTAGGATGCTTAACCTCTTCTTCCTGCAGAAAGATCCCTGCAAGAAACTCAAACTTTTTAGAAATCAAACCCAGGACAGCAAACTGCCACACGTAACACCTTCTCTCAGCCCTGCAGTTTACACTTATTTCCTGCAGCACAATCCTGTCCACCTTCTCAGGTAAGTGAGAAGAAAATCCTAATAAGTAAACAAGTGATTGTTATTCTTTATTTTTTTAACAAGCAAAAGCAACACAGCACACCTCTTAAATTTTCTGCTATACCTTATTGACTATCTCAACTAAACCAAAGTACAAAAATTTCACACTATCTGAAAGAAAATGGGTGATCTATCTTTTCAAGAAGGAAAAACAAAAAATAAAGACAGAAGTAATGTAGCCTCTCTCCTGAGTAAAAAAAGCCAGGACTGTGACAGCTCTCTGAATACCCTGGGACCTCTTAGAGTCCCCAAAAGTCCTGCCTCATCTTTATTTTTTCCAGTATTAAAGACTGAACCCAGGGTCTGCTGTATGCTAGCTAGCCAAGTGCACGGCTATTGAGCTACATCCTCAGTCTTTTTTCAAACTTTGAGACAGGGTTGAAGTTGCTCAAACTGGCCTTGTATTTGCAAATCCTCCTGCCCCATCTTCACTAGTGGAGGGGATTACAAAAGTGCACCACCATGCCCAGGGCCTTGTAAACAGCCCTGCAAAACAGAATTTTAGAAGTTAGATCTTTTTTTCTTTTTAAGATAAGCAACTTCTTCAAACTTCCTCCTGCCCAGTACTTAACCATCACCAGCTCCTCCTGCTATGGAAGATCCTGAGCTGGTGACCTGAGGCAGATAAGCAAGCAGACCTCAGTGTAGGGACCCAGGGAGCAGTAACAGCCTCCTCTTCTGTTTTTTTTTTT
>NW_022900937.1:15795873-15802233 GCF_012274545.1 Fukomys damarensis
TCTCCTTTTCTTCTTCTTCCTCATCCCCCTTCTCCTCCTCCTCCTCCTCTTCCTTTTCTTCTTCTTCTTTTGCATTTGCTGCATTCTCCTTCCTGCAACCCCCCTCCCCCTCGTTTCTTTGTTCCCACAGCAGAAAGCAGCTATCCTACTTACTGTTGGTGGCCACATAGGTCCATTCAGTTCTCACTGATCAAATCAAAGGAGGCCACATCTTTTGGAAAAAGGAAAAAGGATTTAGTCAAAGCTAGCTCTGAGGAGATGGAGAGGCCTTATCACCCAATCAACATCACAGCGGTGGTATACAGTTGTGTTAGGGTCTCTCATAACAGGGTAGGGTGGGGTGGGGAGGAATATAATGAGACAATACAGGAAACATCAACTTCAACCTTTCCGGACCCTGACCTCTGACCTCAGGGAAGCAGCATCAGTGTCTGCAAATTATCAAGGCTGAGGGGAGAGGGTGGTGGTTATACTCTAGACCCCAGAAGTTTAGAGAAGCCATTTATGTCTAAAGGAACACACACACACACACACACACATATCTAACTTTTAAAGTTCCATTTTGCCCTGCCGATTCCACACTGAGCTCCCAATTCTTTATCTTCACAGTTGAAGAGGTCAACAGATATTCATTAGTATCTCTCAAGGCCAAAATTTCTAAATTGACAAATCTCTACCTCTGGCAATTGCAGACATCCCTTCCACTCATACCCTGTTGACCAGAGCTTATTCATATGGCCACACCGGCCGTAAGGGAGGTTGTACAATGTGGTCTCTGTAGGATCTATTACTCAAAGGAAGAAAGGTAAACCAGCTACTGGAGCCAGATGCCTCTGCCACAGTCCATATCAAATGCTTAGTTAAGACCAAGCTGAGCTTGGCACCTCCTGGAAAGAAGGCCAAGGACACATGAGAGGCCTAACTCAGGCAGGCAGCTGTAACCTGTAAAGAAAGAGCAACTGACACAAACAGGAAACAGACCTAATAGCTTCTTTTCATAAGACAGAGAAACAAAAACAGGATTCTCAGATCAAAGGCTATGTACATTTAAATTTTAACTCACATGACCAGATTATAGTCCCACAAGGTTGGACTGATTCCATTTCTATTAACTGAGTATAATATAAGGGTGTCTGTGCCCCTCATCTTAAAGTACTGCATATCATCAGCCTTTTCAAATTTGACCAATGTGAAGGATCAGAAAGGGTATCTCACTGTTCTAATGTGCACTTCCCTACCTATAAGACAGTTTGCATTTTATCTCCATTTTAAGCAGGTGAGTATATTTCTTATTTGTTACTTTATCATGGCTTTGGGACATACTGATTCGTGGCGTCCTTTGAACCTGCTTCAGTTTGGAAGGCCTGAGAACACAAATTCCCCCTCGCCACCTCAGCAGCTACACCGTTCCCTGTGCACCCAGAACCCTTTTGGAAAACAACTTTCAAGGCCGAATCACTGTTCTCACTTCTAACCCTGCAGCTCCTCTTCTGGGACTCTACCTTACAGAGATAATCTAAATTATATGTGCTGAAGGGACAAAGGGAAATTTCCTTTCTGCTCTTTGCAAGGTCATTGGAATGAACGGATTACAGACATTTAAAATAGGAGAAAAAGCATATAGATTTATTAAGGGGCAAAAGGGGGAAAAATCAATATGGGGGAAAGTCATAGTCAGAGACTGCCATGGAGACAAAGGCCAGGTGCATTCCTGGGCCTTGTACTTGTTATTCATTAAAGGCATGATTAGTGTATCCTTCTGAGGCAGCCAGGAACTTAAAAGCTGCTTTTGCTAGTAAATAAATAAATAACCAAAACACTCTTCACCCGGGCCTACATATGTCCAATGATTAAATTTATATAACCTCTCTCATCCTCCTTCTAGACTGAGCTAAGTGACTTACAGGAATGTTCAACTGTGAACGTGCGCCCAGACGTCTCCAGTCATTGCTGTACACGTATGGTCACCTTAGATTTCAGCAGCGTCTCCATGAATGGAAAATCATTTCATGGAGACTAGATTGTCCGTTCAGGTGACAAGGACATCTCCAGAGCCTCACTGCAAAACCAGAGCTAAGATAATAATCAACCAGACCGTGGTCCACCCCAACAATTCCTTAAAATTTGTTACCTGCCTGCATTGCAAGCATAAGGACCTGAGTTCAGTCCCCGGTACCAGGAGATGGGCCAGTCTGCTCCTCTCTATCAGAGCTGGTGTCCCCTCAGCTCCTCAGGTTTAAGTAAGTCCCTTCCCATTTTCTCAGAGTCTCTAATTCTGCTTAACAAAGCCACCTGTGCCTCTCACTGGTGTGTCCTGAAATGCTTCTCTGAAAAGAGACATCAAGAACTTGCCCAGGCTGAGTCGAGGTCTCATGGCCTCTTTGGGAGGCCTCTTCTGATCCTGTCCCCCCCAGCCCAACATGATTCACCAGCTTATATACCCCCATTACTGTAGAACACAGGCAAAATGAGGAACATAGACTTTTTTTTTTTTTTTTAGGGAAACAGCAAATGGTTTTTAGGGAATCTCAGTGGTCTTGGAGAACATACAATGGTCTCAGACCAAGTCCACTGGGACCACAGAACAGATAATGGATTAGAACTGCTTCTCCGTGGGGTCTAACTAGAGGACAATGGTGTATGTCAGAAGGCCGTTAGTGTGTGTTGAGAGGCCTCAATATTTCTGCTTCCAAGGAGTTTAGTCTTCTGGTTAATGAAATTTTAGTAAGAAGATTAAGGGCAGTACTGTTTCTGTTTGTGGAACTGGTTGGACAAGACAAGGGAGCTTTGCAGAAAGCTCATCTGTGCAAGGAGGAAGAGGAACAAGGGAAGGGCAGAATCACCAGGATTCTGAAGTAGCTTCTGAAGCCTCCAATCATGCCAAGCTCCAGTCTAGAGGGTATCCTTTACTGCACCCCAACAGCACAAAGATATTCATCATACCATTATTAATAATAGAAGAACTTTAAAACAATATAAGTAGCCAATAATATTTACTTGTTTTGTTTTGAGACAGGGTTAGGTAGTGTAGGCTGGCCTCGAAATCAGGGTGACATGAGAATATTCATTTCAATTTTATTACATATTCATTGCCTATTGCTATTGTAATAACTAACCACAAACTTAGTTGTTTTCCTAAGCACTCTGGGAAGCTAAGGCAGGAGGCCTGCAAATTTGAGTCCAGCCTGGGCAACTTAATGACTTAGTGGGAATCCTTTTCAAAAGTGAAAGGGGTACAGCTCAGCATGAAGGCCTATGGTGTAATAACCAGCATGGGAAAAACAAAACAAAACCCAAACCAAAAAATCTCCCACAAATTTAGGTCTGGGAGCATAGCTTATTGATAGAGTGTGTGCCTATCAATCTCCCAACAACCCGCTTCCAACCTCAAATACCCACAGATTCATTATCCTACATCTCTGGAGGCCAGACATTCAAGGTGGATCTCACTGGGCTAAAATCAAAGTGTTGCAGGACTGTGTTCCCACTGGCAGCTCTGGGGAGAATCTGTTTCATGTTCAGTTTTTCTAGTGATTTGCCTACATTTCTGAGTTCGTGATCTCTTTCTCCTACTTCAAAGCCAGAATAGTGCATTTCCCAGTCTCTCTCAGACCCTCGGCTCCCTGATTGCCTTTCATAATGATGTGATTCCATACAGCCCAACAGAAAAATGTCTTAATTTCATGGTCTTTTTTTTTTTGTTTTTTTGGTACCAGGGATTGAACTCAGGTCCTTGGGCTTGCAAGGCAGGCCAAGGAACAGCTGAGTTCAATCCCTGGCCCTTTTATTTCATGGTCTTTAACTTAATTACATCAGCAAGGTCCCATTTGCCAGGCAAAACAACATATTCGTAGACTCCAAGGCTCAGGGTGTGGATGGAGATCTTTGAGGAATCATTATGCTACCTGCCATACTAGTTATATAATTACAAAACATGTACACAAAAGTTACCCATCACTCTAATGAAATCACAAATATATGTAATTTTTTTTTGTGATACTAGGGATCGAAGCCAGGAGTGCTCTACCACTGAGTTACATCCCCAGTATTTTTTTGAGATAAGGTCCTGCCGAGGTGCCCAGGCTAGCCTCTATCTTGCAATCCTCCAGTTTTAGCCTCTGGGTAGCTGGGATTACAGATGTGTGCCACCACACCCAGCTAATATCTTTCTTAACTATAATAATTATTAATTACTATCAGATATTAGTATCATTCCTCTTTTCAATCTTTTTTCCTACTTACAGTTTTCGCATAGTTAAAATTATACCATTTGTATCTGATTTTTTTTTTCTGCTTACTATTTACTAGAAGCTTTTTCCTGTGGGGCCACAAGGTATTTATGAAACTCATTAGCAGTGGCCGTGTAATATTCCCTCAGTTCTGGGGGAAAAAAATTCCACTAAAGGTACATGCTGTTATTTATTTAATCAACTCCCTACTGTTAAACCTTTAGGTTGCCATTTAGGAAGTTTCCATTTTTTTTCACTTTGTAAAGTTTTTTAACAGTGCTGGTGATTGAACACAGGGCCTTTGTACTAAGCTACATCCCCAGCTCTTTTGTATTTTGAGACAGGTTTTCCCTACATCCTTAAGTTCCCCCAATCTGGGCTTAAATTGAAGATGGTATCCTCTACCATACCTAGCTTCTACCATTAGACCTTTATGTGACATTTAAGAGGGGATTGAACCATGCCATTTGCATGATAGGCAAACACTCTACAACTGAGCTACACTCCCAGTCCTTTTTCGATTTTTACTGTAATTAGGGTCTCACTAATTTGCGCAGCCCGGCTTCCACCTCCTCCTGTCTCAGCCTTCTGACTAGCTGGAATTACTATATAGGCATGTGCCACTGTTTCTGGTTCATAAAGCTCTTACTAAATGTATGGATTATTTGTTTAGGATAGATTCTTAGAAGTGGAATTAGCAAGTCTAAAGAAATAAAAACTCTTGGACATGAATAGACAAATTATATCTCCAGTGATTTGCTGCCTCCTGGGGGCAAGGAGAATGTTTATGTCACTGCACTCCATCAGTTGCTGTCACTCCAGGGCAGTGAATTCAAAGCCCTTCCAAAGGTCATGTGACTCATTCTCTATACCCTGTTTGTACCCTGGGGAATACTTTCTCTTTTAATGCAAAGCCAGGGGAACAAACCCAGGAGCGTGGGCATGCTAGGCAAGAGCTCTACCACTGAGCTATATCCCCAGTCCTTACTCTGGGAAATCTTACCTCTGGTTACCATACCTGAGATCATTAAAATGCCTTAATAATTTCTCAGCTATATTTACACCCATTGTAAATAGCCAGTCAATTAATTCAACTTTTTTTTTCCAAATACATATGAAGTTAGCAACTACCTTCCCAGCAACGAGGTTTATTTTCATTTTCATTCATTCATTCATTCATTCATTCATTTTGCAATACTGCAGGTTGAACCCAGGACCTGCTTGCTAAGTTACATTCCAGCCCTTGTTTTATTTTTTACTTTTAGACAGGGTCTCACTAAGTCACTAAATATCCTGAGCTGATCTCCAAATCATGATCTTCCTGTCTCACCCTCCTAGAGTGCGAGGATTACAGGTGTGTGCCATGACGCCAGACTATTATTTTACTTTTATTATTTTTACTAAGCACCAATCCCACATCCAACAGCTGTCGAACACATCTGGAACAAGTTGACATGTCTTCCTTTTCTCTTCAGCCATGCCCAGTTGATCCTATCTGCGAGGACCTCAGGCTGCCCATCTTCCAGAACTCTGGAGAGAAAAGGGGCCTGATGCCCACCCTTTGCCAAGCATGGCATCTCAAGCCACTCTGACAAGAGAGAAGCAAAGCCATATTGGCAGTGAGACTCATGGCCGCCTCAGGTCCTCTGAAAATAGCAACATCACAATGATACTCACAATAATAACCAACATCCGCCAAACAATTGCTAAAGTTCAGGCAGTGTGCTGAGTACCACCAATAGGTTAGGCCATCTCATTTTTCCTTACAGGAACTCTGGAAGGTATCTACTATTAAAACCATTTTATTTTGGTTTTTTTAATTATAGTTTTTTTGAGACAGGGTCTCACTGTGTAGTTGAGATTGACCTGGAATTCGCAATGTAGCCCAGGCTGGTCTCAAACTCAGCAATCCTCCTGACTCAGCCTCCTGAGTCATGCGCCACCACGCCCGGTTAAAACCCTTTTAAAGATAAGGAAATTGAGGCTCAGAGAAGTTAAGGCACTTCCAAATCCACATAGCTAACAAGAGACAGAGCTAGGAGGTTAGGTCAGGTTTTATCTGACACCAGGAGAAGAGTCCTTGCCACCATATTAGGTGGTATTTTGTGCTAAAAAAAAAAAAAAAAAAAAA
>NW_022900937.1:15802625-15826688 GCF_012274545.1 Fukomys damarensis
AAAAAAAAAAAAAAAAAAAAAAAAAACTACAATACATTGTATTAGGTGATACTTAGCAAAACACTTTGTCTAAGGTAAAAAGCAATCTAGGGCCAGGGATTTAGCTTAGCAACACCATGCCTGCCACCTGCCTTGCAAGCACAAGGTCTTTAGTTCAACCTGGTACAAAAAATGCAAAAGCAATCCATTGCTTTTCTGAATATTTAAAGAAAAGAAGATGTAGGTCAGGGGTTGAGTACTTGCCCAACATGAGCAAGGGTCCCACCCCCAACACAGCAAAACAAACAAAACATTAGTGGGGCCTTGGAAGAGAATCATGAGAAGATGTCTGTACCTTGTCCTCACATACTTTTGCTATCTGATTTGCTTTTCCAACTGGAAAAGGCCATACAGAAATGGCCTGGGGATTTAGCTCAGGTGCGCTGTGCCCGCCTAGCAAGCGTAACAACCTGATTTGGCTTCCAGAGCAAAGGGCTAGCGCCTTGTAGTTTGGGCTCCATCACCCTGCATTTCCCCAGGAACCGGCTGGCTCCAAGCCTGACCCCAGGGCACCATGCCAGGCACAAACAGACATGGAAGGCCTTGGCCAGGGGTTCTGAGGGAGTCTAACAGCCAGGAGGCTACACGCCTAGTCAGATACGCAGGCAGAGATCTGGGGCAGGTGGATACACATATTAACCTCAGCCTCAAGAGCCGCAGATTCAAAAGTCACCTGGAAAGAGTAGTTTAAAGTTTCAACTTCCACCCGACCTCTCTAATGCTCTGCTTCCTCGATGCTGCTACGGCCGCCGCCGCCAATTCTTCCTGTGGCAACCACTCCACTCTTCAGCTACTGACGTTGTGGGTCAACAGCAGTGACTGCAGCACCAGCATTAGGAGGAGTAACATTGGTAGTGGTGCTGGTGGTAGCAGTGGTGATGGAAACAAGGAAAGAAGAAAGAATAACCACTACGACTATCTACTGAGCTTTCCAGGAGCCTTCCAAGAGGTGTCTGGGGCTTTATCTGCCTTTTTATTTTTCTTTTGTTTTTATTTTTTGGTTCTGGGGATTAAATGTAATGGCATTGCACATGCTAAGTACATGTTCTATCACTGAGCCATACCCCATCACTGAGCTATACCCCTAGTCTGGTGGTGGCACCCATGTTATTTTTCTTTTAAGACAAATGTTAATATATGAGTTGTTTGTTTGTTTGTTTGTTTTCCTGAACCAAAACCTCAGGATTCAGGTTTGATTGCAGTGTTTGTGCTTTGTAGTTTGGGCCTTCCTCTCTAAAAGGTTTGCCATCACTGCCCTAGGCCTTACTGCTTTGTCTGTCTGTCTACCATCTGTCACCTGCCTATCCACCGTCTGTCTGTCTATCTTCTAAATCTACCTATGCAGTAGTAGGGATTGAACCCAAGGCCTCAAGCATGCTAGGCAATTGTTTTACCACTGAGCTACATCCACAGTCCTTTATTTATTTTTTGTTTTGGGACAGGGTCTCGCCTAATCGCCCAAGCTTGCCTCAAATTTGTAATCTCCAACCTCAGCTGCCCAAGGAGCTAATAGCTGGGATTACAGACATGGGCTGCTGTGTCCAACTCCTCCCACTCCTCCAAGTACTGAATTAAGTCTACTGCATTGTTTTATCTTCACAATCTCCATGGCCAAAGTAGGTGCAATACTCCAATTTCAAAGATGGGAAAATGGAACCCTGAGATTCTGGGTAATTTAGCACAGATGGGACTTAAACCGAGTCTGTCTGCCTCTGAAGTCCATGCTCTTAACTTCCATATTAACTCCTTCCTTCTGAGAAATGAGGGGTGTTTTCCAACCCCCAGGCTATTGAGTATCATAGGAATTGATCATAAGTTTTCTCTAGTCATTTCCTATTTTGATAACAAATTACCACAACTTTAGTGGCTTAAAGCAACACAAATTTACTATATTAAGGGTCTGGAGTTCAAAGACCTGGCAATGAGTTGAATGGGACTAAAATCATAGCTACACTGCTTTTCCCAGTTTCCTGAGCTCCCTTCAATATTTGGCTACAGGTCACTTGCTCTAATTTACACAGCTCATTGCTTTGACCTCTGCTTTGTTATCACATCTTCTTTTCCTGACCTTCCTTCTTTCCTCACATAAGGACCTTTGTTATTATACTGGCCCACCTGCATTACCCAGGATCCTTAATTTAATCAGATCTATAAGGATCCCTTTTGCCAAATAAGGTGGGATATTCACAGGTTCAGGGATTAAGATGTAGACATCACCACTATCACCACTCCCGATCAATATATTTCTGGAAACATTAGCCACAACAATTAGACAAGAGAAAGAAATAAAAGGAATAAAGGTAGGAAAGGAAGAAGTTAAACTGTCATTATTTGCAGATGATATAATACTGTATATAGAAGACCCAAAAAACTCCACCCAAAACTTCTAGACTTAATAACCAGGTTCAGTAGAGTAGCTGGATACAAGGTCAACACTAAAAAATCAATAGCCTTCTTATACACAAACAGCAGACTCATTGAGAGAGAAATTGGGAAAACAATTCCCTTCACAATAGCAACCAAAAAAAGAAAGAAAGAAAGATCTAGGAATCAATCTAATGAAGGAAGGAAAAGGCCTCTATTTGAAATTCTGAAAATAGAGATCAAAGAGGATATCAGAAAATGGAAAGACATCCCTTGTTCTTGGGTAGGAAGAACCAATATAGTGAAAATAGCTATACTTCCAAAAGTGCTATATAGATTCAATGCAGTCCCAATTGCAATTCCAACAGCATATTTCACATAACTAGAGAAAACAATCCAAAAATTCATTTGGAACCAGAAGAGACATAGAATAGCAAAAGCAATTCTAGGCAACAAAGACAAGGCAGGCAGTATCACAGTCCCTAACTGGAAATTATACTACAAAGTTACTGTGATAAAAACAGCATGGTACTGGGAAAGAAACAAACCTGAGAATCAATGGAACAGATTAGAAGACGCAGAAACAATTCCAGACATACTCAGCTACCTCATCTTTGACAAAAAAGTTCAACAGCCTCACTGGAGGGAAGATAGCCTCTTTAATAAATGGAGCTGCAAAAACTGGGTTTCAATTTGCCAAAGATTAAAACAAGACCATATCTTTCACCAAGCACTAAACTCAAATAAAAAATGGATCAAAGATCTAAATATTAAAACCGAAACACTAAACTTGCTGGAAGATAGGTTAGGTAGAACTCTTGAAGACATTGCCATAGGAAAAGATTTTATGAACAAAACCTTAGTCACATGGGAACTAGCACAACGAATCAATAACTGAGATCACATCTTATTAAAAAAGCTTCTGCCCAGCAAGAGAAATCACCAACAGAGTGAAGAGACAACCTACAAAGTGGGAAAAAAATTTACCAGTTGTTTCTCAGAAAAAGGGCTACTATGTAGCACATATAAAGAACTTTTAAAAAATCAGACCTACCAAATATAAAGGCCCAATTAAAAAATGGGCATCTGAAATGAACATTTTTCAGACAAAGATGTAAAAGAAGCAAATAAACATATGAAAAAATGTTCAACATCACTGGTCATTGGAGAGATGCAGATGAAAACAACATTGAGATTTCACCTCACCCCAGAAAGAATGGCTGCTATCATGAAATCAACCAATAATAAATACTTGTGGGGCTGTGGGGAAAAGGGAACCCTTCTCCACTGTTGGTAGGACTATAGACTGGTGCAACCACTGTGAATATCAGTGTGGAGATTCCTTTAAAAAATAGGAGTAGGATTCCCATTTGACCCAGCTATTCCCCTGCTGGGTATCTTCCCAAAAGATTTTAAAGGATCATACCACAGCGACACATGCTCACCCAAGTTTATAGCGGCACAGTTTTTAATAGCTAAACTTTGGAAACAGCCCAAATGCCCATCAACTAGTGATTGGATAAAGAAGATGTGGGTTTTTTTTTTTAATAAAATGGAATACTACTCAACCGTACAGATAAACTAGAGACATTTATAGCTAAATGGATGCACTTTGAGGCCATACTGTCAAGTGAAACAAGTAGGACACACGTGTGTAAATACTGCATTGATTCTCTGGTGTGAGAAACTCAAAGTGTAAATGAGGACCAAAACGTATAATAGATATTGTGAAATAGGAAGAAAATGTTCAGAGGGGATGGAGAAATGGGGAGAGGAGAAGGAAAGAAGAAAAAAGGAAAAGGAAAAAATAGAAACAAAGCTTATGTAAATAGGGAAGGGTGGAGGGTTGGAGGGAGGGCAGGGGAATGGGAAAAAATAAGAACCAAGATGTATCATGTACAGGTACAAATTCCCTATGATGAATGTACAGGTACAAAATTCCCTACCATAATGTATACCTAAAATGGACCAATGAGCTCAATTAATTAAATTAAAAAGGACACGGACATCTAACTGGGCATGGTGGCACCTGTTTATAATCCCAGTACTCTGGGTCTGAGGCAGGAAAATCACAAAGTCAAACCCAGCCTGGGTGATTCAGTGATTTAGTGAGACCCTTTCTTAAAAATAAAAGAATAGCTGGGTGTGGCGGCACGTGCCTGTAATCCCAGCACTCTGGAGGCTAAGGTAGGAGGATCGCTGTGAGTTCAAGACCAGCCTGAGCTACAAAGTGAGTTCCAGGTTAGTCTCAACTACATAGTGAGACCCTGTCTCAAAAAAAAAATAATAATAAGAAGAAGAAATGAAAGAAATAAAAAGGGCTAGGGATGTAGCTTAGGGTGAAGGCCCCAGGTTTCACCTCTAGTACAGCCCCCGCAAAAAATGCAGATGTCCTCGGGGGCCATTATTCCAGCTAAGTCACCCACTCAGGGCTGTGGGTATGGTGATGAGGAGAGAGGAAGGAAGGGAAGACTGGGTGAATGCACAGGCCCCCACCTTGCCTCTCAACTTTCCCTCACCAGCGTGACGGAACTGGGGGTGTGGGGTGGGTACGCAGAAGAGTGTTGAAAAGACAGGGCCAGAGTGAACGGAGCTGGTTGGTCACCTACAGAATGCAGTGTTGAACAGTGTGAGACGCTATGGAGACGGCTGTCAGTCCAGTTTACCACTGTGGGCTTCTCTTCCACACCTATTCTTTTCTTCAAGATGGTGTCTCACTATGTTGCCCAGGCTGATCTCAGACTCCTGAGCTGGAGTGATGCTCCTGCCTCAGCCTCCCAAACAGCTAGGATTACAGTGTGTGCCACTGTACCAAGCCACTGTAACTGTGTGTGTGTGTGTGTGTGTGTGTGTGTGTTAACAGAGATTGAATCCAAAGGTTCTGTAACACCAAGCTGTGTCCCCAGGTGCCCCCACTGTTTTTTTGAGACAGGTCTTGCTAAGTCTCTCCATTCTCTCTCAGCACTGTGATTACCAGGCCACACCTCTGTGCCGGGCTCTTTAGAATCTCTGCAAAGGAAGACATGAGGCTGTGATATCTAGAAAGGTCAAAAGTGCTGGAGTGCCTGGCCTGTAGAAGTGACTTCCTCCCCATGCATTCCCCGTACAACCATCAAAGCACTGATGTCCTGCAGACCTTAACTACTCTGCCGGCTCTGGTTACAGTCCAGCCTCTTCACCTCCCCCTGCACTTCCCTTCTCTCTACCACTATAAGGAAGGCTCCACCCGGTCTCAGCCTTTTGTATCTCTTTGTCTGTCTTTTTCTCATCCCCCGCTATTCTTCCGTGGACCCTCAGTGGCACAGGCCACAGCACAAAAGCGGGGTCCACTTCTCTTCAAATCAACAAATACTCACTGGGTTCTCAGCAGTCATTCATTCATTCATTCAACAAACATCGACTGAGCGGTTCCAAGTACCTTGCAGGATCAGGGATACAGCCTTGAACAAGAATAAGTCATTGCCTATATGGAGATTATATTCTAGTGGGTACAGACAGGAAATGAGCAAATAAGCAAATAAATCTATATTATTTTAAATTGTGATAAAAGCTACAAAGAAAATATAAAGCTGGCAAAATGGGTAGGGCGCCCAGAAAGTGCTCTTTTATATGAAAGTACAGGTCCCTATGGTAAGATGACATTAGACCAGAGGTCTGAGGGCGATGAGGTGTGTACCATGATAGCTGGAAATACTCCAAAAAGAGGGGAGAGCAGATGCAGGAAGTACACCCCAGGATAAAAGACCTTGAGATGTTTGCAAAACAGCAAAGAAACCTGGGCATGGTGGCACACACCTATATTCCCAGCACTTTGGGAGGCTGAGGCAGGAGGATCACAAGCTCAGCCCCAGCCTGGGCATCTTAGTGCGACCCTATTTCCAAATAAAAATATTTTTTCAATGGCTCGGCATGTAGCCCAGTGCAAAGGCCTTGAGTTCAGCAAGGAGACAGGGATGACTGGAGTGGATTGGACACGGGAGAGAGCGACAGGCAAAGGCAAAGAGACAACGGGGGGAGAAGCACATGGAGCACTGGAGATCAAGGAAGGACTTTGGCTTTGACTCTGAGATGGAGGTTTTGAGCTAAGGAGCCTGTTTTGGCTTATATTTTCGGAAGCTCATTCTGGCCGCCGCCATTCAGAACAGAGTGAAGGGGAGCAGGATTGAAGGAAGCGAATCTACATTAGTAACTGGGCAGACCACAAGAACGACCCTAGGAGAACCAATGATGTTGGGGTCAGGGTGCAGGTGATGGCGATGGTCACTTGAGATTGGGTTCTGAGTGCATTTTACAGGCAGGATTAACAGGACCGGCGGATCAAGAGGCTAGAAAAGGGATCCTGTTATTAGACAGGGAAAGCTACAGGATGTAATCGCCGTTTATCAAGACAAGGAAGATTATAGGGGAAACAGGTTTGGGAGGGAAGATCAGAAATCTGGTTTGCTGTTCTGCAACGTGTTGAGTTTGAGATGCCAGTTGGCCAAGCATGCAAAAGTGTCAAGCAGGCGAGAGAGCTGGGGTGGAGATGTAACACTGAGAGCTGTCAGAGAACAGGCAGTATCGAAAGTCACGGCACTGATGAACTTACTCAGAGTGAGTATAAACCAAAGGAGGAGAGGTCTGAGAACCAAGCCCGGGGTGCCCTGTGATTAGAGATCCAGAAAAATACAGAAACACTGGGAGGCAGGGCTGAAAAGACACTGTGTGCATGTGTGGGTGTGTGCGTGAGTGTCTGTGAATTCTCTAATTAAGGGTTTGTGCAGCCAAGCAAAGCCACATGGACTCTGGATCTGCAAGCAAACTTCCAGGCACACAGAGCGAGTTCAGTCACCTCTCCAGCAAGTGTCCCTAACAGGAGTTCACTGATCTATGCAAAAAGCTCCTATAATTCGAGCTCAGTGCTGCCCCCAAGGAAAACCACCTGGTGAAACCCAAGGGGTGCGACCTCCCCAAACATCCTCACAGGCAGAGTACATCTTCCAAGAAGCTTCCTGCTTGAATTCAATGAGTCCCCAGGAACCTTTACAGCCCAAAATTAGTGCATCTTCTCAGAGGCCCACAGAGTCTCAGCCCAGCCCCTTTGCTAGGTTATCCTTGGAGTCTGGGTCCTGCAGCCTGAGTTCACAGCATTCTAGAAGTTACCTCCTCTCGCTGCTAGAATCCCTCTATGTCTGTCCCCAGAAAACCTTGAGCTCCATCCCCACTCCTTCAGACTCATCACCAAGCTTTAAGTTACCAAGAGAGCCAAGCCCATTAAGGCAGCGAAGCCAGGGGCCTTTGCCTACTATGGAGCAGTAGCTGGATCTCTCTCCCTGATGTTCACTCACCCTGACAACAGACTCCTCCCCTGCTGGCAGGCTAGACCCCACCTGCCGGCCCCCTAGGAGACCCTCGGTGTGGCCACAGGTAGATCAGGGTGCAGACTCAAGATGGTGGAAAACAGGGACCCTAGAAAAGAAACGGACCTAAAAGTCTTCCTCGTGGCTCTATCTCTCCCACTCTTTTCTTTCTCCCAGCTCTGCAGAACAGCTGGGAACAATGCCCAGGTCCTGCTCCCAAGACGATCCTAACCCAGGCCAGCATCTCTGCATCTCCCAGGCAGAGTCTGTGGCATCAGATAGCTCTCCAACACCACCCTCCTGGGAAGAAAGTCTGGGCTTGCTACCTGGAACAAAGAGATATTTATTTAAAACTATCCTGTGTCTCCGGAAAGCCAGGAAATGTATGCTGATATCAACAGGGCTCTTTCAAGGGTTTTAAGCAGGTAAGGACAAAATCACATTGAGATTATAGAAAGCATGCAAAAAAGTCTTTTTTTTTTTTTTTGGTAGCAGGGATCAAACTTGGGTCCTTGCGTTTGCGAGGCAGGCAGCAGAACCACTGAGTTAAATCCCTGGCCCGGGATTATAGAAAGAATCGCTAGCTGGTGTCTCGGCCAATGGAGATCAGAAGTAGAGAAGAGTGAAGGGGTCGCTGAACTCCAGGCAAGAGAGGAGGGCAGATCAGAAAGGGGCAGCACCAAGTCGTTTGAAGAAGCAGATCTATGAGAGAATCGATAGGTCTCAGAGATGGTGTGGGTGTGTGGGGAAAAAATAAGACTTCATTAACAGATTCTAGGTGGGCACCCTTGATAGCCAGATATAGTTCCAGGTGCTTGGAATACTTTGTAGGCTGAATAAATAAATAAAGAAGCCCTGTCCTGGTGGAGGTCACATTCCAGGGAGTGAGGACAGGCTCCTGCCTCCAGGAGATGGTCGGGCATGTCACTGAGGCAGGCACATGAAAAGAGAAGCTGGTTTGGGGGAGGGAGAAGTGACGCAGAGCACAGCAGGGACGTGATGACCAGGGAGGTGGCCGGCAGGCGTTGGGGTGGAGCTGAGTCTGGCCTGGGGGAGACAGAGGGCTGGCATCCTCACACCTGGATGGCTTTGAACCCAGGGGAGATGCTGGGAGGCTCAGGGCAGATGAGGGTCACCCACACACCAAACTCTGAGGCAATGGGACATCTTTGGGAAGAGCAGACAAGAGAAGTGGAGGAGCGGCCAGAGGTGGGAGATCCGGAGACTGGGTCGCCATGGAAGTCCTGGCAAAAGCCATCACAGCTACCAAGGGAGGCATCCACAGGGTCTGGTCACGGAGGCCACTTTGTGACATGGTAGGGAGCGGGGATGGGACTGCATCTTTGTAGGTTGAGGAGTAATGAGAAGTAAGAAGTTAAGAGAGCTAGGCGTCCTTTTTTCCAAAAGTTTGTTCAGGAGGAGAAGAGGATGACCTGTTCATGCTCCCGAGGGACACCAGTGACAGGCACACAGGAGTAGGGCGGGTAAGGAAAGGGCCACCAGAGACCAGAGCACCCCATGTGCCTCCCCTGGCTCTGACGAGCTCCCTTCCAGCTACTTTGGGTGGCTCATCTGCAAGGAACTTCCACCTGACAGCTCCCTGTCCAACACCCAGCTCTGAGGGTCAACTGGCTTAGATTCCAGTCCTACCGGCTTGCTTCCTGATAACAACAGGTAAACTCGCTCACCTCTCATAGCCTTACTTTTCTTATCTCTGAAATGGCATCTTCTCAGGGATTAAATAAAACAGTGTGAAGATAATTAATGGGACTGAACTGTCCAAATTTAGTGGCTAAAATGGCAGCTTTTATGTGTGCAAAACTGCTGCAAATGTATAAATTTTTAAAAACTTGTTACAGCAAAAGACAAACTGCCATTAATGCCCCCTCAAAATATTCATAAAACTCTAGATATTCCCCTCACTTCAAACACACTTATCACTTCATTCTTGACATCTTTTATTGTAACAAACTGTAGACATTTGCTGTATATTTCAGTCACCCTTGTGTGTGTGTGTGTATGAAATCACAATTTAAAAAGATTAATAATGTAGTATGCCAAAAGTCATTAAATTATAAGGTCTTGTATGTTGCCCAGGTTGACCTTGAATTCCTGGGCTCAAGTGACCCTTCTGCTTTAGCATTCAAGTGCTGGGACTACAGGCAAGTGCTGCCATGTCTCTTCCCTGGTCATCCCACAGTTATCTATTAAATGGATCTATCATGTGGTACATGTGCTGTACCTCAATACAGCTGTTAAAACTGTTAATGGGGCCTGGTGTGTTGGTACATGCTTGTAATCTCCGTTGCATGGGAACCTGAGGCAGGAGCAACACAGCAAGACCTTGGCTCAAAATAAAAACTTAAAGGGGCTGAGATGCAGCTCAGTATTCCCTAAGTTGAATCCCCAGTACTGGAAAAAAATGTTAATGGAGGCCTGCGGGTGCATCTCAGTGATAGAGCACATTGAAACTTCCTCGGGACACTGGGTTCAGTCTGCAGCAACACACATGCACACACGTGCACACTCACACACACACTGATGAGTATGTTGAGTTGCTCCAAGTGCTTACTGCTTTTGAAGTGTTGTTGGACTTGTGCCAGCTTATGGCTGAAGTTAATTTTTATTTGTTGGTACACCTTAACCTTTATGTGCACAGCTTGTAAGTTCTCACAGTAGGTGCTGTAATGGAAGGAGCCAGGGCCTCCTTCACAGGACACCTTCTTGGAGGTAGGAGTGTAGGCACGTGTGAGGCCCTGGGTTTGATTCCCAGCACTGCAAAACAAAGAGTGCCATGGATCCTGGGTTTGCTCCTCTACCCAGAGGTTGCCAAAGTCCTCCTGCAAAGCTCACTTGCAGTAGCTGAGCTCTGGGGACTCCAGGCACCTGCCCCACGCTCCCATGAGAGTGAGGTACATGAGGACACACTGAGCAGCCCAGGTGCCTGGCAAGCAGAGGGGAAGAACCTGGGGTGCTCTGTGCCTGTGCCCTGCCTCTTCCTCACAGTAACGGTAACCATGGGTTTTCATTGGTTCAATTCTTATTATGAAATAAAATTCAATAGCTCAGAATAAAATAGATGAGGAGCATTAAAAAATCATGAACCAAGGGCTGGGGATTTAGCTCAGTGGTTCTGGCGCCTGCCTCACAAGTGCAAGGTCCTGAGTTCAATCCCTGGTACCCTCCCCAAAAATTATGAATCAGGAAATTTGCTACTTTTTTTGCAGAGTATCTAATAGTTCTATAAATTCCGTTAGAAAAATAAAATCAGTCCTGATCACTTCTGTTTCTCACTTCCCAGAAGAACCACTTTCAACTTCAACTCTGGTAGATGGTTGTTCTGTGTGTGCGTATGTGTGTGTGTGTGTGTGTTCCTGATATTGTAGAGGTGAGGATTCCTTTTTTTTTTCTGTTTCTCACTTCCCAGAAGAACCACTTTCAACTTCAACTCTGGTAGATGGTTGTTCTGTGTGCGTGTGTGTGTGTGTGTGTGTGTGTGTGTGTGTGTGTGTTCCTGATATTGTAGAGGTGAGGATTCCTTTTTTTGGTGGTGGTGGTACTGGAGATTGAACCCAGGGTCTTATACATGATAGGCAAATACACAACCATTGGACCTTTTAAAGTTTTATTTTATTTTGTTTGTTTTGTTTCTCAAGACAGGGTCTCACTATGTAGCCCAGGCTGGCCTTGAATTCATGGTGATCCTCCTGCCTCAACCTCTAGAATGCTGAGGTTATAGGTGTGTGCCACCACACCTGGCTAAAGTTTTATTTTTGAGCTAAAGTTACCCAACTGGCCTGGAACTTACAACTCTCTTGCCTCAGCCTTCTGTTTACTGTACACAAATCTCTAAACCTCCAGAGGTGGTGTGTGTGTGGTCCTCCTTGGATCCCGATTTTGAGCCTCTTCTACTCTGGACCAAACTGCTCCAAACGTATTCATGGAACGAAGATAACTTTCCAGGAGCTCTACTTGTTAGTAACTGAAGGCTTTGTCCATATTACCTCCTGTAATCTACTCACCATAGCCTGAGGGAGAGAAGTATCTTTCTGCTCGCCAGGTAAAGAAATAAAGGTCTACCAGCATGTCAGGTGCCCGGACTCATGCCTCTATTTCCCCTCCTCATGGTGCCCCTTTACAGTGTATAGTTTTAAACCCTCTGTTGCCACCTTGCAAAACATCATAAAGTTTGTGAAGTTATTGGAGAGCAGAGGGCTGTTGAATTGAAGACCTTTTTCTCTCTTCCCACCTCAAACTCAGACTTGACCTCCAAAAGACAGAATTTTCTCCTTTGAAGGTCTTTGGACCTTCTACAAGACCAGGGTCCTAATTACTGTGCCCTTTTTATTCCCCATTCTTCTTCCAAGATGCGAGTGCTGTGGTACTGGACCCCCATGGGTGACAACATATAATGATCATGATCAATGGCTAAGACCAAGGGTCCCTGTTTGGCCAGTTCTCATTGATCTATTTTAAGAGAATGAACGAAAAAATGCACCAGGACCATATCCTTCTCTTATGGGGGAGCATGAGACTACGGGTGGCCTGGGAGGGCAGCTGAGAAGGTAAGAGGAAGCCAATCCCATACAGTTAGAAGTTCAAGGCCCTGATAGAAACCCTCCCTCGGTCACTTAATGTGTGGCCTTGGGCATGTCACTTAATCTCTCTGTACCACAGTTTCCTCATTTTCCACAAGGAGATAACAAAACCTTCCTCCCCAAAGAGGTTGTGAGGTTTAAAAGAAATGAAGGCAGGAAAACAAGAGCAGTTTCCAGCCCAGAGGAGACACCAGATGAGTACAGGGTGGGTGAAAGGAGGGTTGAAGGACCGAGCAAAAAGTGCAATTTAGATCTGTTTAAAGAAATGCAAGTTAAAAAAATTTCATGCAGTGATGTTAACTTTTGCAGCTATAAATGGTATTACGTAATAAAGTGAGGTATGTTGATGAACAATTATGACTCACAGTGGAAATGCCAAGCCTTTAAAACATAAAACCCAGTGATTAGATCTAGCATCAAAGACACACTGAAGGACTTAAAAAAAAAAAAAAAGTTTAGGAGGTGACAAAATTACTATGTGTGAGACAGAGTTCTTAATTACTAATAAGATTCTGAACATTCACAGTGGAAATTTTTTCTTTTCCATCTTATCAAGTGACAATCCAGTATCCTTTTTCTGGATTAGGGTCAATAAAGCCATCAGGGTCTAAATGACTTTGGTGATCTTGGTTGGAAAGCTGTAGGCAGACCCCAAAGCTGCAGTGTCTAAGCTCTTCCACTAAGGGACCAGAGTCTGTGCACACTTTCCCCTCCCCTTTGAGGCCTTGGAGCTCCTCGATGCTGGTGCCCTACCACCCACTTCTTCCCGGAGGAGCTCCCTCTCCCCACCCTTGGGCCTGAGGTTCCCTTGCAAGGGGTTCTGCTCTCCCAGCCCAAGGGGCTGTCCAGATGCTGAGAGCCAGAGCCTCCACTGCACCTAGAAATAGCTTGGGAGCTGTCCAGCCTGGAGAGCCCAGGACCCAAAGCCTCTGAGCAAACTCTCAAAGCTAGGAGAGCCCTTGGAGGCCATAGCTGACTGCACAAGCGACGAAACTGGGGCCCAGAGAGGGTGAGGGTTGTCTCAGCAACATGTAGCCACAGAGCAGCAGAAATTCTGAGCCCAAAGCTTCTCCCAGGTTGCCACACTCTGGGGTCCTGACCCCACCACACAGTATGATATGCTCACCAACAAGTGTCTGTTGGCCACTTGCCTACCACTGACTGTGACACTTGCTTACACAGCCTTTTAAAGGTGCTTTTCTCATCGTATTTAACTCACAGCACTACGCTGGGATTAGCTATGTGGCACTGTTGTCATTGCCTTCATTTACCAGATGCACAGGCTGAGGCCCAGATGGCTGGGCTGACATGCTTGGGGGCCTGGGGCCAGTGGCAAGGACAGTGGGTCGGGGAAGGCTGCCCAGAGTTGGACCTGGCAGAGGCTCGCAATAGGAAGGGAAGGGAAGGGGCAGGTATTGCAGGGAGCGGATCCAGGGGGAAAAAGCCTGAGTTGACGAAATGAGGGAGAGAGGGACAGAAAGCAGCAAGGCGGGAGTGCAGGGCCATGGAGAACGGCAGAGGTGATGCCAAAATGGGAGGCAAAGTAGGGGTGGCCTGGGTCTCAGATTAATGTTGCACTGGCAGCTGGGCCGCTTCACCATCTCCATGACAGAGCTCCCGAGCCCTCCTCCCGGCTGCAGCTCGCTCGCTCTTCCTGAAGTACTGGCAGCTGGGCCGCTTCACCATCTCCATGACAGAGCTCCCGAGCCCTCCTCCCGGCTGCAGCTCGCTCGCTTCCTTCCTGAAGGAGGAGGCTGCTCATCCGTCACCTCGGAGAACTCCATGTGCCTTCCTGCTGTTTCTCACTTTTCCCTGGGCTCCAATAGGAAGGCCGGCTGTGCGTGACTCTCCCCCACCCCCTGCCCCACGAGTCCTCAACTCTGTTTTTCACTGCTTCTCAGCTTCTGTTTTTTATTTTGCCTCAGGTTGGAACAATTCCCTCTGCAAAGACAATGTTCAGTCTCCAGAGCTCTGCATAGTCCTTAACCTGAAAACAAGTGAAACAGGAAGTAATCCCACAGATGGTCTAGCCACCCCCACACAAGAAAGAGAACGAGTTTCCTGAAGAGCTGCACAAATGGATTCTTTCCACAAACTGAAGTTGCACTTCATAAAAGCAATCCTGAAACCATGGCTTATTCTCCATTTTGTTCCCAGACCCAGACTATACAGAGTGGGTATGGATACATTTTTTTTTTTTAGCTTTGAGTTTATTGGTACATTTTAGGGATACAGTACAGTTACATTCATTGTTGGGATCTTGTACCTCTACATGACAAGTCTTGATTCTCATTTTTTCCCCTTACCTCTGCCCTCCCTTCACCCCCTCCTCCCCTCCCCATCTACAATCACTTTATTTCCATCTTTTCTTTATCTCACATTTTTTTCTTTTCCCTTATTACCCTTCCCCTACCCATCCCACCTTCCCTACACCTTTAGCCCCTTTCTTCCCATTTCACCATGTCAGTAATCTTATTAGGATCTTATGTATTATTGTAGTTTATTCACACCAGGGAAACTATTCGGTATTTACACATGTGTGACTTATTTCACTTAGGAGTATATCTTCAATATGTATCCATTTTCCTATGAATGAATCTATTTCCTCGTTCTTTATGGCTGAGTAATATTCCATTTGACCCAGCCATCCCTCTGCTGGGTGTCTTTCCAAAAGAACTAAAAGAATCATATCATAGTGATGTATGCACACTCACGTTTATAGCGGCACAGTTAGTAATAGCTAAAACTTGGAAACGCCCCATCTGCCCATCAGTTGGAAACTGGATAAAGAAGATGTGGTTTTTCTATAAAATGGGTACATATTTTTAGTGTGGGAAAAAAAACGATTATCTTTAATCGGGTCATTTTATAAATTCTGAGTTCCTCATGACTGGTTTCCAGAAGGCAGATTACCAGCCACGCAATCAACAAAAGTGTGAGATGTCATTCTTCCTTTTTTCAGAGATCGATGAAGAAACCATTAAGTTCACACATGGAATCTAATGAGTACTGAACAGCCTCGGCTGCTGTCTCTGGGCCTCAGGTGGAAGAACTTAATATGACCATTTTGAAAGACTCCTGAGTTGCAGATGTGAGGATAATTGGGCCAAAAACTGTGCTGCACTTGGACATACTCATACCAACGTCCACGGATTTTGTGACCATAGCAACTAGACTATCACAAACACCTTTGCCGGGGCCACAATGCTGACCTCAGGCAGAAGATGCCAACCCTCAATCACCAAGGCAGTTACAGACCACCGTGGAATCTGGCTGTGTCCCAGAAGAAACAAGGGTCACGAAGTAGCCGGCTGTTAGCAGAATGCTGACCCTCAGCCTGCATAACGAACGCCCTGAATTATACTGCAGGGTTTCGAAACACACACCCAGGCCCAGCCACTCCACCCCAGTCCGTATCATTCTTCTCTGTCTAAATTGTATGCAGCCCTGGAAGTCAATCAAGCCTGTCCTTGTACATGAAGCCTTCTAGGCCACCCTGTTCCACAGTGGCCTGCAGGCCCATCTCTAGCTTCCCATGGTGTTGCTTGGTATAACACAGCACTCAGGGCAGTGATGGCAAACCTTTTAGAGCTTTCAGTGATAACAGACAGTACAGCAGCATGAGTGCCATGGGTTCACACCACTGACTTAGCGTATTCAGTCCTGCCTTGCAGAGCTAACAGTCTATATTTAGGCAAACTTTGTCTTCACAACTCAATTGCAAGTTCCTACAAAGCAGCAGCTATTACCTTTGTGTTCTTATCAGTTCTAGGAAGACAGTACACTAAGCACTCCGCAAATGCCTGCTGACTTGGCCTCCCCTAAGTGCTCAATAAATGCCACAGAAGGCATCCAACAAATAGCGCACCTGCTACTTTTGTTCACAATAGGAGGCTCGGCACATGGTGGACTTGATCAAAAAGGGCTTTTTGGGCCTCTCTTTGTTGGAGACCAAGCAGCCATGGGAAGCGGAGCCGGGTCCTGAAGAAAAGCGAGGACAGGAAATCTCCTCAAGGCTGGCCACAATGGGAAACAAGTGGGTGGGGAAAATCTAAGCCCAATTATTTGTGAGACTCAGAGTCGAGGTCTGGAGAACCCAGCTATAAAAATCGGTTCCTTCAGAATGTCCAACAGCACCTCTTCTCTGCAGGGACACCTTCTTGACCTCTGCATCCACAGTGGTCCTGTCACTGCCTAGTGCACTGCCCTTATTCCATTTACTTTCTCGCCTCCCCACTAATTGATATTATCTGGATAACTAGTATTTTCTTCACTACCCAGCACCCACCCTATCTCCCCACCAGAGTGTGAACCCGGGAGAGGAGGCTCCCTGGCTCACCCGTATAACCCCGTGACTAGAAGAATCACAGCACTTAGTAGGTACTCAGTAAATGAACCCATTTTGAATGACTAGATGGATGGAAAGAAGCCAAGAGAAGGCAGGCAAAGGGAAGGAACTGGAACTCGTTTTCGATGGCCTTTGGAAAGGATTGCTCATGAGCTTGTTGGTATTTTTTACCTTCCTTTGTAAAACTGCGGGTGTCACAAACGGGGTATCATCTTAAAGGGCCAGAGAGGTCAGCCTATCCCCTAAACATTGGTTCTATCCTACAACAAAGCATGTCACGCTTGTTTTATTACACGAGTAATACATTTGGTTATTAACCAGCACAGCGTCACTCTCCTACCACTCCCATCACGAGCAGCATATACAGCCCTGGCCTACTGACGTTGGGCCTGGCCATGTGACTTGCTTCAGCCAGTGAAATGTTACCAAAATCGGGGGAGCAGGGGCTATGTTCTTGTACTTCCAGCTTGGCTTATCTCTTCGACTCTGATGGTGTGGAAGGAGAAACAAGCTCTAGATAGCTACTCTGAGGATGCAGCAGCCTGAGACAGGCAGGTTCTATAGCCCTGCCATGCCCAACCTAGATCGGCCAAGCTGAGAGTAAATCTTTGTATTGTAATCTATTGAGTTAAGTTTTTGAGCTGGTCTGTTATATGCCAAAATGTGGCAAGTGCAGATAAATGGAAAAAATTTAAAATACAGATAAGCAAAGGGGAAAACAGGACACACACGATCCAATCACCCAGAGCAAGGGCTGTTGATATCTGGCTCTCGGCTACTTTTCTACATTTCACTGCAGTGGAGCCTACTATAGCACCTTTCTGTAACCTGGTTTTCCTATCAGGATGTCGTCAGCACCTAAAGTCACCTCATCAGTCCTCCCACCGACCACAGGCAGCCAGCCTGGAGAAGCAACCTGATCCACCCGAGGTCACACCCCGGGGAACTGGCAGATCTTGTGTGACTACAAATTCAGTGCTCTTTCCACTGGGCAGGTCCTCTCTTGGGGCCTCATTAGTACTTTTGTCACCTGGCAAAGCCTGCTTCTTCCCCAACAAGAACTAAATGACACTCTTCTTTATCTTATCTGGAAGAAGAACAGTGTTTGGTCTCCCTGATTCACCTGATCCCAAGTGGCTGCAACAAAGGCCTGGCTCCAGGGCCCTGCTGCAACCTCCTGCTGCAGCTGCAGGTGTCCTGGGGGGTTGTCTCATCCCTCTGAGTAGAGAGAAGAGCAAGTAGTTGGGAGGGATTTTCTTTTTCTTTTTTCAGTGCTGGGCAAAGGCACAGGGAAGCAGGCCCTTGGGAATCTTCCAGTAAGACAAAGGGAAATACCTCCGCTTTGAGGAAATTCCCTGAAGAAATACTTCAACTGAACCACTTTCTATGTCCCAGGCCCTCCCGAGCTGTGTGTGAAACACAGGTCAGATTGAGACCCATATCTTGGAGCCCCCTGGGAAGGAGGATATTTTAAATCGATAGCAGCACCTGAATTCTAGTGTCAATTAATTCCCCTGTGTATTTCCCCAGAAGACCGTATGGTGAGTAGCTGGAAAAGAATACACGCTGAAACTCAGATCCACCCCTTGTTAGCCAAGTGACTTGGGAGTACTAACCTGTTTCTCTGATTCTCACTCGCTTCATCCCTGACGGATGGGAAGTTCAGGGGTGTTGAGACGATGAACTGGGACACCTGTGTGAAGACACCTGGCACACAATAAGTGTGACACCTGGCACACAGTAAGTGTTCAGTCATCATACTCGTGGCTTGTGTGTGCCGAAGGGGAAAAGTATAACACCTGTTCCTTATGTCTTCATGAACAGCTGATAGCCCTATAACAAAAGGCAGAGAGAAGAGGTTATTAACACATTTATTTAAAGTTTTATGTAACAGGGAAGCTATTAGAAACGAAGATCCCTTTGAGGATATACTCCTAAGTGAAATAAATAAGTCATACCTTAAAACTTGGAAACAGCCCATCTGCCCATAGTTGGAAACTGGATAAAGAGGATGTGGTTTTTCTATAAAGTGGAATACTACTCAGCCGTAAAGAATGAGAAAGTAGATTCATTCATAGGTAAATGGGTACATTTTGAGGATATGCTCCTAACTGAAATAAATAAGTCACACATATGCAAATACCAAATAGTTTCTCTGGTGTGAAAAACTAAAATAGTACTCAAGATCCTAACGGGGCAATTAGCAATATGAAATAGGGAGAGAAAGGACCAAAGGTGTAGGGACAGTGAGAAGGATAGGGAAAATGGAATAAGGGAAAAGGAAAAAAAATATGAGAAAATGTAAAAATGGAATTAAAGTGTTTGAAGGTGGGGAGGAGAGGAGGGGGTGAAGGGAGGGTGGGGACAAGGGAAAAAATGAGAACCAAGACCTGGCATGTAAAGGTACAAGATCCCAGTAATGAATGTAACTGTACTGTCTACCTAGAATGTACCATAAATTCAGTTTAAAAGAAAAAAAAAAAAAAGAAAGAAAAGAAATGAAGATCCAGGTTCAGCATGGCAGCACATACTTATAATCCCAGCTACTCAGGAAACTGCAGCAGGAGGATCATAAGTTTGAGGACAGCCTGGGTAACTTAGCCAGAGCCTGTCTCAAAATTTAAAAAAAAATTTTTTTTCAGCCAGGAATTCAGCTCAGTGGCACCATGCCTGCCTTGCAAGCACAAGATCCTGAGTTCAATCCTTGTTACCAAAACAAATAAACAAAAATTTAAGGGCTGAGGTTATAGCTCAGTAGTAGAAATCCCCATTACTGCTAAAAAGGAAGGAAGGAAGAATGAATGAAGACCTAAATATCCAGGAATAATTATTTTTACCTTTAGGCTCAATGAAGCTATATAGAAGTGTGATTGCATAAAAAGGTGTGATCTAGAGGTAATAAACTAAGGAAAAAAACCCAGCAAGAACTGTCTTTTCAGAGTCCTCTTTGGCCTCTCTGTAGCATTCCTTCCTCTTGACACCAGGCAGGGACACCTGTCACATGAGGACTTTCAGGGAGAAAGAAGGTCAGAGAAAAGCATTTCTAGGCTTCGTGGCTTGTGGGGGTGAAGAGAAATTCTAATTTCTTTGACCTCTCTTGGGAAGAAATCAAGGAGGTCAAGAACTTATCTCCGAGGCCCTTCCAAGCTCCCTCAGTACTCAGCATGCCAGAGCACCGCGCTCTAGGGTACGGCTCTCTGAGACACAATGCTCGCTTGTTCTGTTGCCGCCCTGTCTACCTGCCCACCTGCCTCCCTTCTTCTCAGGCCTCAGGCCGTGCTAGCAGAGGGAAGCTGCCCATGTCACAGCCTCTCCCGGGTGAGGCCTGGACAGCAGCCTCAGTGCCTTGAGAGGCTCAGACAGAGTTCTACATGCGTGTCCAAGAAGTAAGCTAGAGCTGGAAGCAGGGTTTCCACTGGGTTTTCTGGGACTCTCCTTGAGCACAGCGTTGACATCATCATTAGAATCATCTGTGCCAAGTGAAGCTTGCACTTAAGGTCAGTGACCTGAACAGAGGGGACAGAGTTGTTCCCTGGCTTTGCCTAAGGAGTAAATAGGCAGAGCTACACTCTGGGCCTTACCAGGTAGCTGCAGCAGCACCCCTTGGCCAGGGAGGCAGAAAGACTCCAATTGGTACTGGGAAAAATAGGAGAGGTTCAGACCATACAAATACAAGCTTCTCGGGCACCAAGGGACGAGAAGGGGGCAGGACCGTGCCTCCACCTCACTGATCAATAGTTCCAACTACACAAAACCTCCTACTACTTCCGGCGAGGGTGAAAGGCACTGTGCTCCTGAAGCTTGATTGTCAGCTTGACTAGATGAAGAGACTCCTGGAGAAGTGGTTGCATTGTGAGGGCACTAACCTCATCAATGGCTTAAGCTGTGGAAGAGTTCGTGGCTGAATGGGCTGTTGGGAGATGCAGCTGGAGAAAGAGAGTCATAGGGTTGTGACCTGGGGATGATAAATAAGCATTTCCGGGCTGCTTTTCTGGTGCTGTTTCCTACTCTCTGCTTCCTGGATACCAGGAGTTGAGTAGCTTCCTCTGCTACACCCCTCTGCCCTAATGCTTCTGCATTGAAACAAGCTATCCATGGACTGGACCCTTTGAAACGTAAGCCGAATGAATCTCTCCTCTAAGTTGTGGGTGTCTAGTATTTCATCCCAGCAATGGGAAAGTCAGTCGATACATGCACAGACAAGACCAACAGCAAATGAGAAATTAGGGAAAGATATTCAATACATAACAGATATGGGTAGATATCCTTTTTAGTCAGAATGTTTTCCAAATCAATTAGAAGATACACATCCAAATGGATAATGATCAAACTATGATTAGGCAATTCACAAATGGAGTTTCAAATTACCAATAAACATCTGAATATATATTCAACCTTACCAGTAATTACAACTGTGGAGACACTATATTTTAAACACTCAAACTGGCTACAATGAAAAGGGTTGTAAATGGCCAGCGTAGACTGAGAGATACAGAAAGGGCACATGCACCCTACAAGATGGGACATAAATTGGAATAAATTTAATGAACGCTAATGAGCACACTATTGTAAAATTCATTTTTTGCTTTGATACAGAAACTCTACTGGGGAATTTATTCTAGGAAGCAATTTAAAAATTCAAGATGAATAAGGAAATGCACCGTTGGCAATTATAAAGATTAGAGTCACACTCAATGTTGACTAGAATGCAATAAATACTGCTATGGCACTTCTAGGCAGTGAAGTGTTTTGCATGCATTAAAACTCTGTCAAGTTTAAAAGCAAATTATGCCAGTTCTAGGCATGTGCCTCAGAAGAAGAACGATTGCATAACATGCTCGAGGCCCTCGGTTTGATTTCCAGCACTGAAGAAAAAGAAAAGGAAAGAAATATTAGTGAAGAGTGTTATTGACATGGGAAAACATTTTGAATGAAGATAATACAGTATGATTATGACACAAACTCATTTTTGTAGAAATCATGCATGTGTATTAAAAAATCAAGAACATATTCTAAAACATTACTGTTTAGAGCGCAGTAGTGTTATTATGGGAACTTGAAAGATTCTGCACATTTGTTTCTCTTTAACAAATTCTCTTCACTAGAGATTTTTGGATCTTGGAGATTTTAGAGATATTTATGGAGCCAACCAACCTATCACTTATTAAGGAAAATGAGACAAATGGCTAGGCATGGGTGCACGCCTCAAATCCCAGCCCTCTGGAAGGCTGACAAAGGAGGATCACAAGTTTGAGTCCAGCCAGGCCAACTTAGCACGAAGTACCCTGTCTCAAAATAAAAATTTTAAAAGGGCCGGGGATGTAGCTCAGTGCAAAGTCCCTGGCTTCAATCCTTGGTACACAAAGGAAGAAGAACAAGATCCCAACAATGAATGTAACTGTACTGTATCCCTAAAATGTACCAAAAAACTCAATTAAAGCTGGAAAAAAAAAAAAGGAAGAACTAGAAAGGATGAATGAAAAAATGTGCCTTTGAACAAACAACTCTGTCAGCTGTAAGCCAGGCTGCTGGAGTGTGAGACCAGGGAGAGAGGAACCAAAATCCTAGGTTTGAAAGCTTGAGGCTATCATCTTGGAGACAGCTGAACTGAGCCCAGTGGTCACAGTACTTTGATTTGCTGAAGCAGGGCTTACACAGCTGTTCCCCCCACCCCCAGCTTCAGCTCTGGGAACCTGGGAATGGAGGGGCTGTTCCTTACGGTGTCCCACGGTAGCCAAGAAGGACCCGCATAGTTCCGCGGTCCCCTCCTGACCACGTTCCCAGCAGAAATAAGTCACCCCTGCACTGACAGAGCATGCATCTATTATCCCTGGACCTCCAAGTTTCTCTCTTTTCAAAAAGACTTTATCTTTAGAATAGAAATTTAAGTCACTGAAAAGAAGACAGAATTCTTTCTGCTTTGAGGCACCCACGGAAGTCTGTGAGTCACAATTTCCTGTCATCCGAATCACTGTTTCTGTCCTGGGTTCGGCAGCATCCATTAGACTATAAACCCCTTGAAGGCCAGGAGGTGATCTTGCTTGGCACGGAATTTTCCCAGCACTTGCTCACAGCAGGTGCCCAATGCATGTCAGTTGGGATGAAAGAGAAAATGGAAACAAAGTTCTAGGCTGCTATTCAGTTCCACAAAATGCTAGAAAAGGAAAGTACTTCAGGGTCCAAAGAAATTGTGAATGTGCTGATTCACACTGGGTGTTAATGACACGTTCAACACTGTTTGGTGAAAGTTTCAACTGATATAACTGGTTGGGAGAGCAATTTAGCAAAGTCTGAAAAGTTTAAGATGTTCGTACCCAGCACTCTACAAATTCTACTTCTGAATGTGCTGTACACCCTAGAGAACACATGGTCACAGGTGGACCCAGAGAGTGAGAGAAACCAAAATTGACAGTGTGAAAATATAGTAATGGTGGTGGTGGTGGTGATGATGATGATGATGATGATGTCTGGACAGGAGAAAGGTGGAAGGTTGAACTGTGGCCCAGAAAACGGAATACTATATAGCAACGAAAATCAATGACTCAGTCATATGTATCAATTAGCTCAAAACCATAATGTAGGGTAAAAAATTCCAAAAGGAAATATGATATCAAAATGCTCAAAAGCAGTTTAGAAGCCTGCAAAATAATACTTTGTATTTTTTATGAGCATACACAAATGTTAGCAAAAGTATAAAACTATATACGGGGATGGTATACTTTAAATTCAGGATGGACGGAGGGAGAGGAATGGGCTCCTTAGGTCTGGGCTGTATCTGTGTTTTAATCTGTGCACTTCTAATGGATGAGAAAAGATGGCAAAGAAAATGATGCTAAGATACCTCTAAGTTGGGCAGTGACTGTACAGTGATCACTTTAGTCCTGTTTTTGTGTGTGTGTGAATACTCAAAATATTTCACAATGAAAATACATTTAATTTATAAAAAGAAAGAATCTGGAACCTCATTGAGAAACACAGAATGGATCCACCTGGAACCGCTTCATTTTGATTTAAAACCATTCATTTTTCAATTTTTGTTACTTTATTTAATTTAGCAAGGTTGCACTACACGGTCCAGGCTGACCTTGAACTCACTCATAGGCCAGGCTGGCCTCAAAGTAATGGCGACTCTCCTGCCTCAGCCTCTGAGTGCTGGGATTACAGGTGTACACCACACACACACCGGCCATTTGAACTATTTGTAAAGTGGGGACAATAACGAAGCTTACTCCCTAGGCCTGTTGGGGGATTAAAAGAGGTAATGTAACCCAAAATGCTTAGCATGCGGTATGAATTTAATAAACATTTGTTACAGTTCTTCTGATCCCAGCCAGTGCAGAAGCTGGGTTATAGCATACTTTTTTTTTTTTTTTTT
>NW_022900937.1:15827008-15909749 GCF_012274545.1 Fukomys damarensis
TTTTTTTTTTTTTTTTTTGGTACCGGGATCAAACATGAGTTCTTGTGCCTGCGAGGCAGGTGGCAGAACCACTGACCTAAATCCCCAGACCAGTATCATGCTAACTTTGAAGTAAGTCTTAGTTCATTACTTTGTTTGTTTGTTTGTTTTGGTAATGGGGATCGAACTCAGGTCCTTGTACTTATGAGGCAGGTGGCGGCACCACTGAGCTAAATCCCTGGCTCATTACTTTGTTATTATGGAAAAACATACAGAAAATGTATCATTTTAACCTCTTCTGTCTTTCTTTCTTTCCTTCTTTTGAGACAAGGTCTCACTATGTAGTTCAGGCTGGCCTCGAGCTTGCGGGAACCCTCCTGCCTCAGCCTCCTAAATACTGGACTGTAGGTGTGCGCCACCACACTCAGTCATTTTAACCTTACTGAGGGCATAATTCAGAGGCAGTAAGTACATTCACACTGTTGTACAATCACCACCACCACCTACCTTTAAAGCTTTCGTTACCCCAAAGTAAAACTCTGTATTTATTAAACATGACCCCTACTCCTTCTCCCCCAGTCCATAATAACTATTCAAATTAGAAGCTACCTCCAGTCTCTATGAATTTGACTAATTCAGGTAGCTCATTTAAGTAGAATTAAACAAGCATTTATCCTTTTGTGCCTGGCTTCTCAGCATATGTTTTCAAAGTTCATCTATATTGTAGCATGTAACAGAATTCAGTTCCTTTCTATGGCTGAATAATATACATACATATATAAATAGATCACATTTTTATTATTCATTAATTCACTAAATTCGCGTCTTAGCTGTTGTGAAATAATGCTGCATAGTTAGTTAATTTTGTAACCAATTGTTGTGGTTTGGGTCTCGGTGTCCCCCAGCGCCTCATGTGGTCACAGGCTGGCTCTGGAGTGTGTAAAACTGGAACTGATTCCTGATGCAAGGCTAGGTAGGCTCCAGGGCGCTAGGATTAAGGGTGTGAGCGCTGCCTGTCCTGAGAAGTCTAAGACAAAAGGGGCTGGGAGACACAGCTGACTCTCCTTACCTTTATTGCCTCTTGCACACCATGTGGTTTCTCCCCTGTGAGGCTTCTTTGTCATCCCTCCCTTGCAGTGGGCCAATTATGGACTGAAACCTCTACAAACTCTGAGCCAAATAAACCCTTTCCCCTTTAACTTCAGGGGCTGGGTACTTGGCTTCCTCAAGGAGAGAAAAGTAACTAACACTAGCGCACCAAGGCATGTGCTTCTTTTGTGTTTTTGTGTCTTGCCCCAGGTTGTACTCAAAGAACATTTTTCAAATGACACAGATTTCCCAGATACACCCCCTCATTAAGATTTAAAGATACGGAAACTCCACCCATTCTCTTATAGTTAAAAAATGCTGAGAGACTGTTCTTCGCTTTACTGAAGTAGCAAAAATCTTTAAGATTGGCAGCAGGCTCTGTTGGTGAAACCTAAGCGGACTGAGAACTCTCACACCTTGCCGGGAGATGGGTGTACTGCAAATCCACGTCAGGGACAGTTTGGCTACCCTAACACACATTAAAAACATACCCTCGCTCTGAAATTCCACTCCTAGATTCTCAGATATTAGACCTGTATACAGTGACATGTGCAAGGTTATTCATTACTGCAGTGCTTAGCAGCAAACTAGGTAAATATGTTTCATTGGAGAACTGGTAAAAATATGTTGCATCCAGGACCGGGGATTTAGCTCAATGGTTCCAGCGCAAGCACAAAGTCTCGAGTTTGATCCCAGGTACCAAAAACAAAACGAAAACCAAAAACCAAAAACCAAACAAAACAAAAATGTTGCATCCAAATAATGGACTAATATATAGCTGTAACAAAGAATGAGGGTTGGACATGGTGATGCACACCTATAATCCCAGCACTTAGGAGGCTGAGGCAGGTGGATTGCTGTTGAGTTTGAGGCCAGCCTGGGCTACATAGTGAGTTCAATCCCAAGTACTGAGAAGGGAAAACAGAACAAAGGCTTTTATGAATTGATGAAAAATCCCTGTATTGTTCAGTGAGAAAAGCAAAGTGGAGGAGTCCCTGTGATATGTGACAGTGGCACCCGGGCCCCTGAGTAGTGGAGTCAGGCTCTGCAGGCCACCATGGTCAGGGAATAGCGCTAGCTGCCATGTCCCCATCCGAAGGGGCTCAAACGTGCATCGTATCCAGGGAGCGTAAGGGCTCCACTTCCAGAGTGCTGATTGTGACGGCCACAACCCCCAGAGGCCAAGGGGCTGAGCAGCACCTGGAAAGACTGCCACGGCCAACAACACCGGCGCCGTGCGGCTGTGGCTTCTGCTAGGCTCAAAAGTTGAGTGGGATCAGCGTGGTGAGGGAAGGTTTGGGGACGGCCTCAGGCTGGCAAGAAGCAAGGGTGCCAGGCAAGGGTAAGGACAAAATAAGTAAAGCTCACAAACCCAGACACCCAGACTACAGAACATTCTTAAAGCTACAATTTGAGATTAAATCATCAAAAATTAAATGAATTTTTAAAGTAAGGATCATGGCTGGGATATTCATATTCCCACCAAATAAATGGCTATTGCTTATTAATATTTTTGCATATTTTACCCATGTGTTGATAAAAAGCCAAAGAATATATTGTTCAAGCTGGGTGTGGCGGTCCATGCCTGTAATCCCAACTACTGGGAAGCTGAGGCAGGAGGATCCCAGGCCTGGGCAATTTAGTAAGGCCCTTCCCAAAACAAATGAAAAGGCTTTAGGACGTAGCTCAGTGGTAGGGCACTCATCTAGCATATGTAAAGCACTGAGTTCCATCCCTAGTATTGGGGGAAAAAAAGAATATATTGTGCATATTTTATTAAATTATGTCTGTTATATTTCTTTTATTAAATGTATACGTTTCATGTCTTGTTTGCATATGATCAAATGAAATGTGGCTTGGATTAGTCACCTTATTGCTTTAAGTAGGAACTATTCTTATTTTACAAATGACTGCAATGCACCTTTTTCTTCTTATACAATTTATGATTAGATATAAAATCCATAAATTGAATATGGCCAGGCAAGGTGGGGCACGCCTGTAATCCCAGCACTCAGGAGGCTGAGGCAAGAGGATTGCTGTGAGTTCAAGGCCAGCCTGGCCTACACAGCAAAACCTTGTCTCAAAAAAAAATTTTTTTTTTAATAAAACAAAGTCAGTAAAAAACTATTTGTTTAAAACAGGGAAGGAACAGAACCTTGTATATTATATAATAGGCATAATGTATACTTACACATAGATGATCATATATAATTTATCTGCCTACGTACAGTCTCTAAATGATTCACAAGAGGCAAAGAACAAGGAGCACCTGGGGGGAGTGGAGAGAGGTTTCTTTCTGCACACATCTTCCTGCTGTGCAGCCCAGCCTGGCCTCACACTAGAGTGCTGCCTCAACATCTCAAGTGCTCAGGTTACACATATGCCAACTCTCCTGTCTTTATATACCTTTTAATACCTTATTGGTGCTGGGGATGGAATCCAGGGCCTTGCATATGCTACACAAACACTCTACTCTTGAAGAACCCTCCAGTACACTCCCTTTTTTATGCTTTAAAAGTCTTGCTCCTGGTCTGTGAACCCATACCCCTGAGAACCTCTCTGAGCTCTAGATCCAGGAGACAAGGTCCCAGTCCCCGCAGCGCCACCTGGTGGCTGCAGTCAAATAAGGCTCTGCGCATTCCTCACATCCGGTACTGTGTTGCCTGGCTGGATGGGGCTGAGCCCAGGCGTCACTTGTCAGCCTCCAGGGACACCTCGTGGATCCTGATGTGAGGAAGAACAGCTCCTAGAGTTCCATAGTCCCTGTCCCAAGGATCTCCCAGAAGCAGCCCATGGGAGCACAGTACAAAGGCTTTAAAGTCAGACCTAAGCTCAAACCCTTGTTATCTCACGCAACTTAATTTATCAGGTCCTCAGTTTTCTCATCTGCAAAATGGAGGCACCAATCTGGAACACTATTTGATACATACTAATTCTCTTCTTTTGCTACTTCTTGATAACTTTATACCCTTGGCCCAAAAGAGTGTAGCCTGGCTTCGGGGAGGGCTCAAGCACTGGGAAGACCAAGAAGAAGAAATCTACATGTTTCTGGTGTATCTATATCCTCTTCTCCCTACCTCCTTGTTTCTTCTTTAGCTACCAAGAAGTCAATTCTAGACCTGGCAGAGGTGGGAAGGGAGCTCAGGAAGTGGCTGCAGTTCCAACAGCAGGGTCAGATAGGTTGCTGCCCTTCTGCCTGAGGCCTGGATGCAAAGCCTAGTCCCTGCCCCAGGGAACACACAGTCCAAGCAGGAGCCAAACAGAGCAAAACTCACAGGCAATGTGCAAGGGTCGAGGGGACTCAGAGAAGCGACTGATGTCATTACTAAGTTGGCCATCTGCTTTCTAGAAGCTCGGGGTGAAATACAAGCAGGAGCCCATTAGTTCCCCACTCCTTGCTTCAGATTAACATTTTAGCTTCCTTCTGGGGTTTTCTCAAAGACTGCAGAACCCAAGCGGAATGTGCCAGTCAGCTTTCCATCACTGTGACAAAATACCTGAGATGATCAGCTTATAAGGAGGAGAGGTTCACTTTAGCTCTCAGCTCTGGAGGAGTCAGCCCATGGTTACTTGGCCCTGTCTCTTTGAGGTAGCACAGGATGATGGGAGTATTTGGCAGAGGAAACTGCTCAGTTCATGGAAGCTGGGGAGCAAAAAGAGAGAAAAGAAGAGGTGCAAGCACCCCAATGCCCCCTCCAGGGCATACCCCCAGGGACCTAACTTCCTTTCACTAAGCTTCACTCTCCAGCGGTGCCCCAGGATGAGGTTCAAGTGTTCAGCAATGGACTTTGGGGCACATTTCAGATCCAGACCCTAGGAGGGGATAAGAGACCAGTCTAGAAAGGTTTTCTTTGAGGTTGGGGGACAAGATGGTAAGAAAACTAGGCAAAACACCCCGGGAGGTGACTACTCAGTTGAGGCCCCCTGGCCTTGGGGAGACACCAGCTGCAGAGGGCGAGCTTCCCTAGAGGAAACAGAAACGCTGAGATCACTTGGATCACAGTTCTCACCTGCCCTTTGTCCCCAAGGTCACAGTGGCCCTGTAGAAAGTCAGATGCCAGGAGAGAAGAGACTTCACCTGCTTCTGTTTGTTGTTTGTTTTTGCGGTACTAGGGATTGAACTCAAGGTCTTTACACTGAGCTACATCCTCAGACCTTTTTTGCAGTTTTCATTTTGAGGCAGATCCTGCTGAGTCACTAAGTTGCCCAGGCTGACCTCAAACTCACATTCTTCCTGCCTGAGCCTCCCAGAATGCCGGGACTACAGGGGTGCACCACCTCACCCGACTCTTTGGCATCAACTGACTTACAGGCGAGGGAACTGACTAAGCAAGGCGAGGGGTTGCCCTGGCCCTACTGAGTTACGTCCCTGATCTGGACCTTGAGTTCTCTGGGATTTCTGTGTGGAAAAAAGAACTTAAGACTTTGGAACTGGAGAGAACCGGATCGGAATCCAAACTTGTCCATTCCTTTGCTAGCTGTGCAGCTTTGGAAAAGTCATTCAGCTGAGCCTTGGTTTCCTCATTGATGAAACAGAGGGAGAACCTTGTTCTCGGATTTGCTGTAAGACCAAAGACAATATATCCAGGCCACCTGGGGCATGGCAGGTGCGTTAGTGAGGACTGCTGTTAGCATTGCTTCTGTACAGACCACAGGGGCCGCAGACAGGCAGGAAGAGGGCCAGCTGCTGCAGCTCTCAAGCATGGTGGCTTTGCATTTGGTGGGGGTCACGGTGAGGACAGGGGCGTCCTGGTCGAAGGGGACAGACATGTGGAAAGCATAATGTGCCTCTGGCTGGTTGGTGTGGCTTGCTAACTAACCACAGCTCAGAGTGAGCAGGCCCTAGGGCCACAGCCCAGCCCACAGCATGGGGCAGAGGAGGAAATTCAAGAGGCCCGGCCCTAGCTCTCGTCAAGCCCTGCTGGCCACAGACTCTGCAGTCCCCAGAGTGGTGGTGGGGAAAGAAACATTACACTGCTCTCTCTTCTCTCTTTCACTCCAGCTCCCCCACACTTTAATTTTTATCCTTTCCTGCATGCTGTCAGTAAGAAGCACAGATGTTGTTGAGCAGCCACCACTTTCTAAGTGTGATTCACCAAGCACTTGGCACACATAAGCTCCTTCAGTTGCACCCGCACCGAAATCCTGCAAGGAACACCGTCTGGTGCCCATTTTACAAGAGGGAAAACTGAGGCTCGGGGCCTTGCTAAAATTCATCCTGCCAAGAAGGTGCCAGAACAGGGATTTAAACCCTGAGGCCCACAGCCAGGTTTCCATGCTGGCATCTCCCGCCAGGGTTGGAAGCTTCCTTCTAGGGCACAGGGGTCCCCAAGGGCAGGGCTTGCAGGTTTTGGAGGCAGCAGCAGGACCCGTTCGAGGGTAGGTGTGGGTGTATGTTGGGAGAGGGGAGCCTCATTTGAACCTGAGTATTTGTTCATGAGCTGGCCCTAAATGAGGAGGTGGGGTTAAAGGGGACCCGCACCCCAGCAGGGAGACTCCAGAGGGAGAGAACTGAGGGAGACTTAGTTCCACCTCTCCACAACCATTCATCGCCCTAGCCTTGGTGATGATTTCCCCCTTCAGTGTTCCAGGAAGCTAACTCTGTCCTGAGCCCCAAGGAACTGGGGCTCAGGCCTAAAGAGACCACCTCATCCATCCGTCCCCTGACTTCCACTCTGGCCTGTGGATTGAACCCAGGCCCTGGTGCCTGCCAATCAAGTGGTCAATCACTGAGCTACTGCACCTCTCAGGGGGTCTTCAGAAAGAAGCTGCCCGCTTCTCTGAGAGACTGTCCTAGTCAGCAACCTCTCCCTGGGTGTGTCTGGGACTGTTGCATGACAAAGAAGAGCCAGATCCTTGTTTAGAAATATTTTACATAGGCCTCACAGGCTTAAGGTTCCAAGTTTGATCCCCGATACAAAAACAAAAACAAAACCAAAAAATTCTACTTAGGGCCAAGTTGGGAGACTGTCAGGCCCTGAAAAACCCCCACAGAGGCCTCTGGCTAAGGTGGTGACAGCCCAGTGGAGACACCAAAGGCAGCCCCTGTCTCCTGGCCCAGAGGAGCCACCCAGGAGCCTGAGCCAGGGCCTGGAGTATTTTCGGACCCCAGCAGCACCAGCCGGTCTGCCGCACCTGCCATATTGTATTTCATGTGACCTCCCTCCCCGCCAGCAGCTCAGGGAGGGGGGACAGCCTTCTGTTGGCTCCGGAGCCAGGACAGGCAAGGCAGGTAAAGGGGCTCCTGCCAGGGCCAATGGGCACCAGACCCGTGAGGCAAGAGGGTCCGGCAAGCTTGGCTGCCACCAGAGTGCTGAAGAATGTGCACTGGGCGCCAGGGCACTCCCTGCACGGCCCTGAGCGGCGCTGCTTCCCTGGGGACTCTGTTGGGGGTTGGGTGGCAGAAGTTCGTGTTCCAGGCAAGCTGGGACAGTTGGTTGCTCTAACTGGGAGTGTTGTTGGCACCGTCTTACTGTAATTCCTTTTTGAAGATGTAACAACCGAGACCCGAGACAGGCAAGTACCCTGCCCACGTCCAGGAAGCTAAAGGCGAAGGGCCTGACAGGGAACCCAGACCTCTCGGGCCCTTCGGCTCCCTCCCCAGTTCGGGCCTTGCCAGCCGCTTTCTGGGGACCCTAACCCTTGAGCTGCCCTCCCCGCTCCGGACTGCCCGCCCCCATCTAGCTGGCCCTCAGCTCTGAGTTGTTTTTCTGAGGTCGCACATGAGATTCCCCCAAAGCGCTTGTTACATGCAGCGCCTCCCCCACAGAGCTTCCTTCCTGTGCTGTGCGCCAGAGAACTCGCATTTCTACCGGGTTCCCAGGTGACAACCACCAACCCAAACCACAGGTCCGATACAGTTTCACAGAACCTCTGAATGGCCCTGTGGCTCTTAGGAGCCAAGCCGGGGTTCAAGCCCCTCCTCCACCCAGACCCCATCAGCTTCATGGTGCCCCCATTCTACCAGGATACCCCACATCCTCAGGGGATGCCATGCCCTTTCCCACCTCTGTCTGCTCAGGCTGGTCCTGCCCAGACCCCACAGCCCCTCCCCATACTCACGTCCTATCCTCCCTTGAGTTCACTTGCCTAGATGCCCGCCCAGGGCCAAAAGAATAAAGATTCCTTCCTCACTCTCAGTTTAGCTCCTAGTCCTGTCCCTGCACGGTGGCTTCCTGGAGGACGGTCATTTCCCCATTTTTGTTTCTATTTCTTAAGTGACTATGACGGCAGGAGACAGAACCAGGACAAATCTCGAGGCAGGGCAGGGGTGGGAGGGCAGAACTGAGCTCCAGCTGAGGAAGAACTCAGAACGGTAAGAAGGATTAGATACCAGCTTCTGCAAGTCTGGCCAGGTTGTGAACTGCCTGCCATCACCATGAGGCATCTTCAAGAGCCCCTGCTTAAGCCAAGTACTGCCTACCCCAGCCTCCCTCTCCGCCCCACTTTCTCTTACCTGGCCCACCATTCCAGGCCTTCAAAGTTCCCCTTCCCCCCAGCTGGCTGGGCCTTATTAGGAGCAAGTGATCACAGGCAAGCATGACACTGTGTCAGTGGACTTCACTGCCTTACACACAAGTGCTGAGCAGAGGCGACACTCACCTCTGACCATGACAAGCTCACACTGCTGTCCCTCACTTCACAGTGGCCTCAAGGCTGGCAGAAAAGGCTTTCCATGGTTAGGCTGAGTGCCTACAGTTGTGGCCCCAATAGGCACCCATAAGTGCTCAGGTGTGTGTGTTCAGCCCCTAGGCCCCGCTCAAGCCCCTCCCTGCCCACGGTGCCTTGCTTGGTTGTGCGCAGCTGCAGGTACGCCGCTGCCTTTCTCATCAGCACTTGGGAAGCAACCTGTGAAATCCTTCCCAGCTGAGGAGACCCTGACTGAGGCTTTCTGCTCCTGACATCCCTGGGGAAAAGTTCCTATTTCAATCAGACCAGCTAGAAAGACTTCACTTGATTGTACTGTGGCTAAACATACCGTGTGCAGTGTTTTTCACTTGGTTGATTGGTTTGGACAGGGAAGGGAAGGATTTTCCAGAGTCTGGACTTCTATGGCTCAGATGGCTTTCCAGGGTCAGCAGCGATTGTAAGATTTCGGTGAGGTCTGCAGTTTGTACCAATCAAGAAAATCTGCCTGTTTCCTTCCCTACCAGGAAACATCCCATGGGCTTCGAGGGCCGCAGCTTGGTTATTGGGAAGGCTGAGAAAGCCGTGACCCAGGGGACCAGCTGGGGGACACTGGGTCCCAGTTTGACTTCTGCTCTAGGTCTCAGGAGTGAGCGTTCCTGTTTCCGCTCCTTTCCTTCCTGGGCAGGCTGAGGTCACGACCTTCTGAAGGGCTGCAGGGTCAGCCAGCCCAGCTGAAATTTCCTCTCCGTGTGTGTGAAAGGAGATCGGTCCCCCGTGAATCCACACAACCCATATCCTTATGACTCAGCAGATGTCGCTCCTCCTAACCTCACCTCCTGGAAGGACAATCAGCAGCACCGTGACAAGCTGCCTAGCCAGGCCCCGGCCCAGAGGCATTCTCTCTCCAAGTCGCTTTGGATGACACACGAGCACCCACAGTCCAATGCACACATACAGAAACAGACTTGCACACCCAGAAACACTCAAACATATCCAGTGAGGCCCCTCTCACCGTCAAATGTACCACAGAGAGACAGCCGCACATCAGATATCTAGGGACACCAGGGACAGACATACAGATACCTGGAAACAACCAGACACACATAGGTGGTCAAAGACAGACATGCACAAACTTATTTTTCCTTTTTCTTTCTCTTTCTTTCTGCCCTGCCTCACCTTGGCCTTGTCTCTCCTCTCTCCACTCCTCTCCTCTCCTCTTCTCCTTTCTCCCCCTGCCCCTGTCTTGCTATGTAGCCCAGGATGATCTTGAACTCCTAGGCTTCAGTGATCCTCCTCTCAGCCTCCTGAGTGCTGGAATTATAGGAGTGTGCCATCAAGAATTTCCAGAATTGCAGGAGTGTGTTGGCAAGAATTTTCATTCTTACATTTATTGTATAGCTTGCCGAAGTCCAGCCATGGGAAGGCATAGGACAGCAGTCAGAATACTTACCCACAGCTTCTCTCCCGTTTTCTTGGCAGAAGCTGACCATCCTTTAAGGCCAGATGAAAGACTACTCCATCTGTGCAGCCCTAGACTCCCAAGGTAAGAAACAGCAGCTTCTCCCTGGCATCCTCAGACCGCACCCCTTGGCCTCTCCATAGCTCTGCATCCTAGTTACTCTTCCTTGCTGTCCACAGTGCTCTGTCCTGCAGATGCCCAGCCAGCGCTGTGACCATAGCAGGCCCTCCACACCACTGAGAGCCTGTGAGGGTGGCATGTGGCGACAGGGAGGCTGCCCATGGCCTGCTTCCAGAGTCTCCGTGGTGGGCCAGTTGGGCAGCTCTCCTTGGCACTTTGGATCAACCAGAGAAAGACAACGCATTCATGAGTTCATCCCTGAATGCATACAGAGCACGAGACTCGGTACAGGAGACAGCAAACTTACTTTGGATCAACCAGAGAAAGACAACGCATTCATGAGTTCATCCCTGAATGCATACAGAGCACCCAGAGACTCGGTACAGGAGACAGCAAACGGAGAGGCACAGTCCTGCCCTCATGGAGTTTATAGTTCACCAACAGAAACAGACATTAAAAAAAACTCAAGAAAACTGTATGTTGTTGGGCTGAATTATGTCCTCCTGCTCCTGAGCTCACATGATGAAATCCTCTGGTGCCTCTGAAGGTGACTGCATTGAGACAGAACTTTAAAGGGGCTAAAGGAAAATGAGGACCTATTTGGGGCCCTAATCTAATGTGACTGGCGAGCTTATAAAATGACATGGTTAGGATACAGTCCCACGCAGAGGGAGGACCAGGTGGGAGCATGGGGTGAATCCCATCATTTGCAAGGTGAGAGAGGCCTCAGGAGGAATCACCACCACAGGAACTTGCTCTTGGACTCCCTGCCTCCAGAACTGAAAATGAAGTTCCTGTTGTATAAGTAACCCCATCTGGGTTATTTGGTTATAGCATTCCTTGTGAACGAATACAGCCAAAACCTAGAAAACAGGGTGGGGAATGACAGTGAGCCACACATGTCTGACTACAGTAAGCCATCTTCTTGCTCCCTGACTCCTCCCAGGCCTCTTACTGCCTGGCCTCCCCACAGGCCCCTCTGGAGGGCTGGGAAGAAGATGGCCACCACGGAGTCCCTAGCTGAGAACGGATGTGATGAGGAAGACCCCAGGTGGCCTTTCCTCTGTTTCAACTACTGCTATAGGAAGTAAGCTGAACCAAGCATCCTACAAGTGTGTCCCAGAGGAAGAGGTAACAGGCACACCGGGTGCCCAGGAGCCCTTCAACAAGAGTCTAGGTGAGCAGTGTCCCACGACTGGCCGTGGTTGGTCAAATTCTACATTTCTCAGAGTTTCTCTTAATGTGTATGGTCTGACTGCAACTGAATCGTGTAAGTAACACATCCTTCACATTGGCCAAGTCCTCCCAGGTTGACAGAGCTCATCACTGTTTCACAGATGAGAAAAGCAAAGTCTAGAAAGATTGGCTGACAAGGCCAAGGTCAACAGCCGAAAACGGGCAGGACTTGGTCCAGGTTTTTTGTCCCTGAGTGGTGAGCTTAAGTGAGAATGGGTGGCTAAGAAGCAGAACCGAGGGTCAGAGCAGGATCTCCTTGGCTCAATTCCAGAATGAGACAAACCCAAACGCAAGGCCTCCTGGAAGCAGTGGTGTGGTCCGGGTCCACACCCTGCTCTGGCCTGTGTTTCAATCCAGTGATATGAAGGCATATGAGTTGGCGTCTCAGTCTGGTTGGCCCTGGAAGTTGTCCTCAGACCTGTATTCTCATTCTCTCCAAGGGATGTCTGAAGAGGTGAGGCTGGGAGGAGCAAGCTCATTTCTATCCCTTCTCTTTAAAGTTGGAATAATGAGGTAGGAGGATGGTGAGTTTGAGGCCAGCCTGGACTACATAACAAGACCATGTCCCCGCAAACGTAGAAAGGGTGATGTGGGACACCAGCCCAGCTATTCTCATGGGAGGTGGGGGAGATGAGGACCTCTGATTAGGTGTCAGTAAAGCACACTTGAAATTGTCACCATGCAGCTGTGTCAGTAAAGAACACTTGAAATTATCACCATGTAGCTGCCATGTTCTGTCGTCAACAGGGCCACTACGGCTACTGGTGACCATCAGGGCTGAATTTTTTACCTCAGTTTTATTATTATTATTATTATTATTACTATTAGTGGTGGTAGTAGTATTGGTGGTGGTACTGGGGATTGAACCTATGGCCTATACAGTGAGCTACACCACCAGCCCTTTTATTTTTTATTTTGAGACAGGGTCTTGCTAAGCCTCTGAGTTGCCCAGGCTGGGCTTGAACTTGTGATCCTCCAGCCTCACCCTTCTAGAGAGTGTGTATATCACCGGGCCTGTCTTCCCTTTATTATTTCTAGTGTAATATTTGATACATGCAAAAAGTACAGGCACCTAACAGGTGAGGTAGGAAGCATAATAGTAAATATAACTCCTGAGAGCCCATTGTGGATTTTGCCAGAAAGCTGCCTGGCACCACCGTCTTTCTCCCCATCTCGGGCACCCTGATGAAGGCGGCCCCCTGAATCCTGTGCAGTCCTTACCTGCTTCTAAAGCGCAATGTCACCACATTTGCACGCAGCTCTAGGCATATGTTATAGATTTTTGAGTTCTGAAAAAGAAAGCATCCTTCTGTTCATGGTTTTCCAGGTTCACTTTTTTTAATCCGTCACTGTTTCAGGAAATGTGGAGGGGTGTGTGTGTGTGTGTGTGTGTGTGTGTGTGTGTGTGTGTGTGGCAAAACTGGGCTGGAAGCCAGACGTCAAGAATCCCAGCTGTGTGACTTCCTGCAAATTTCCTAACGCTACTGAGTCTCAGCTAGCTTCACCATCTGCGTATATGGGCACCTATTTCCCTTACAAGGATATAAAGGGGATTACAAGAAATGTATGCAGCACGTTTCTATCGCAGAGCAGCTTCTATCGCCAGCTTCTTTTTTCTTTCACTTTTCCTTTACTTGGGGATAGAGGATCACTGATCCAAAGGGGAAAAATACAAAATTATTTCTCCCTAGATAATACGATCAATTGTTTTCTAGATTAAGAGCTGGGAATGTGAATTTTATTCAATAGACAAAGAAAGTACAGATATTCCTCATTTAAGACTTGCCTATTTAAGGACTGTTTGGACTTATGACCCGCCTTTTTCTGCACAGTACCCCTGGTTTATACCATACTATAGTTTGTGCTGATTACACTATACAGACCATGCCGTCATTTTACATTCTGTTATATATTACAGCGCTGTATGGAGGAGTCATACAAATAAAAGCAAAGTCATCAAGTTGGAGTTCCCTTTGTCCATTTCTTTGTTTTGACTATTGTAATGTCCATACTATAGTATATACAATTCCTCATTTAGTGACCAACTTATTTAATGACCCTGTCACAAGAATGTAACTAAATGAGGAGTGTCCATGCTGAAACACATGCTTATCTATATACAGTATTAAGAAATACTAATGGGTTTAGAGGAAGGAAAAGAAGAGAATTAGTGAGAGAGAAACTATTAATAGGAGATCACTAACTGTGTTTCCGCCTTTTGAAATATCAAGTGACTATTGTGCTCAGCTCTCCCACTGTTCCAAATCCCTAAGTCTTTAAGGTTTCTTTAGAATAGGATCCTCTCTGCTGACCAGCTAGGAAGATATTCTTTGGGGTGCAGCAACAGTAAACAGAACAATATAAGGGTGACATCAAGCTGGGGTCCTGACAGAAAGATAGTTCTACAAGCCTACACCAGACACAATTTCTTTCAACATCACAGTCCTCAGTTTAGCTCTTTCCACATGGACTTATTTTTTTTGGTACCGAGGATTGAACTCAGGTCCTTGCACTTACTTGCAAGGCAGGCGATGAAACCACTGAGCTAAATCCCCGGCATCCACATGGACTTTGATTGTCCATGAAACACAGGGCTTTGCTTTTTAGAAAGTTCATTTACCTCTAATGGTACAGCCTTCATTTGCTTCCAAAACTAGGTATATGGCAAATAAATATGCCAGTGGGAAAGGCAAATGCCATCTAAGTTCTGGAGTCAGGAAAGCTGGGGGACTGACATTAAAACACGGCACATGCTAAAATATTTATCTGCATGTTTGTGAAATATTAATGCTGCATCCTACAAACACACAGGCAAATGCTCCAGGGCAGGACCCCCTCAGACTTCTTCAAATAACTGCATTTTAATAGGGTGCAGTCTTCATCCCTGGAAAATTTCCATTTGCCTCCGAGTACAATGCAGCCTCTTTCAGCATTGAAGTGTCAGCTGGACAGCTTTTTTCAGAGCTAACAGAATACACCTGGCTCCCCTGGGCCAGCTGTTACACCATCTGCACACCTGGACGGAAGCATCCAGCTGCTAGCAGAGAGGCTGCTGGGACTGGGGCTACACACCTGGGAGTGACCTGAGTGCCTTGTTTCTGGCCTTCAAAAGTATCCTCAAAGGATATGCATCTTCCAAGACTCCTCTCAGCCCACTGCCTGGCTCTGTGCTTCCCAAGGGATTCTGGGGAACTCAGCAGCTGTCACCAACCATCAGAGAATTGTAAGGGGTCTCAGACTATATGGCTTTACATAACCTGGCAAGAAATGCCAGGAGGAGCAGTCTGTGGTAGGTAGTGGACCCCTCTGGGACAGGGACCATGTCTGTCCTGTTCCACTCTAATCCTAGCATCTAGAACAGTAGACTTAGTAGGAGCCCAGTAAATACTAGTTCCATGGCTGCCTTGAAGGTGGGGGGATTGGCCATTGAGCTGTCCCTACCCAGGTGCGGTGTCCTCTAACTGTGAAAAGAGGGGCACAGAGTATGACAATTACTTCCACTTCCAGAATGACAGCAAGCTAGGCAACATGAAAGAGCAGGTGACACCTTGTTAAAAATGAGGTGCATCCATTTCCTGAAACGGCCACCACAATTTACTGAGATGAAGAAGTGAGCACTGCAGAAAGTCTGCTGTATGAAGCAGAACCGGTCACTTCCTCTCTCTGGGGTTCAGTTTCCTCTTTAGTAAGATGCAGTGGTCGGCCCAGGCAAGTTGCATAAGGCTAAGCCCTTGATCGTGATCAGAGACAGAAGCCTGGGTTTGTTCAAGCCCTTCCTGGCTCTCCCAGCACTCGACCTCCTAGGAGCTCCCAGTAAGCCCCCGCTGCGTAACATTCCCTGCCCATTTATGTCCCCAGGCATAGCCAAGACACAGTTCTCAGCCATGGTTGTCCTCCCAAACTGAATGAGGCATGGAGCTAGTTCTGCCTGGGACCTGGGGAAGCCCAAGACCTGCAGGGCACCTGCAGAGCGCTTTCGAAAAGTGTGTAGGTCTCACCATCCATGCCCCTCCGTTTCACAGGGAGCCCTCTGCACATGCTGGGAACTGAACCCAGGGCCTGGCGAGTGTTAGGTGGTGCTCTACTGCTGAGCTACACCCCCAGCTCTTTTTATTTTTTGAGACAGTGTCTTGCTAAGTTGCCCAGGCTGCCCTCAAACTCGTGATCCATACCAGGCCACTGGGAGCTTTTTGAAACTGAGTGAATTCTGTTCTTAAAGGGCTGTTTTGCTCTGGGTCCAGCCAGGGGACAAAGGCATCCTGGCCCATCCTCCTCACTCAATGAGCTTAAAATGCACTGCGGAAAAAGGGAATGAGGGCTCCCACCCATTTCCTTTCGCCTTTAAAATTTCTGTCCCTCTTTACTTCCTGACTCATTTCCTCAGCCCACCCTCACAAACTTCTCTTCTTACCTTCCCATGTCCTGGCCTGGTCTCAGACCCTCTCCTTGAGCTTTTCACTTTGACTTCCCTGTGTCTTCTCACGTTCCGGTGCACAACATCATTCTTTAGGCCTAGGAATCAGGGCCTTTATTTCCATGTCACTGAGGCATTGCCATGTTCACTTAAAGGCCCGGGTAGCCTATCACTTTCCTCTGTTCTCCCTGAGGGTCTTTCTTTGGCCTCGTCTGTCCACATAGTAAAAACACCCAGATCCTGGTTTTGGCCTTAATTGCAAGTATGTACTTTCCTAGGGCTGCCATAACAAATACCATGAAGGAGGTGGCACAGACAACAGAAATTTATTCTCTCACAATCCTGGAGCCAAAAATCTGAGATCAAAATGTCCTCAGTGTGGTGCGCCCTTTGTTCCAAAGTCTTCTCTTCTTTTGCTGTCTTTATCTCTTCTGTTCTGTTCCCTTCTTTTTCTCTCCCCACCCCCATTCTCCTCCTTTCTTCTGATAGGAGCTCTTGCCGTTTTGCCCAGGCGAGCCTTGAATTCCTTGGCTTAAGCAATCCTCCTGCCTTAACTTCCTGAGTAGAAGGGAATACAGATTTGTGCACCCACTCAACAAATGGCCCCTTCTTATAACTCAGATCAAGGCCGACCTCAGTGACCTCATTTTAATTAAACTGCCTGTTTAAAGACTCTCTCTCCAAAGACAGTGATACGCTGTTAGGGCCTCAACATGTGAGCTGAGGGAAGCCTCGACAGAGGCTATAACAGCAGGAGTGACAGCACGGTGGCCGAGGGAGCACCAGCTTTCTGGGTTAGCATCTGGGCTGCCACCTTTAGGGAAGGGCACAGAAGGCAGAATCCTGTCGGCAAGGGTTGGGGGAGAGGTTCAAGATCACCTGCTGAGATTCTGTCCCCTCACACACAACCCTGTGTGCTCCCCAGCGTCACAAGCACTTGGGCTACCCGGAACCTGGTAGGGGTACCCCTAAAAGGAGCCAAGCGTTGGGTAAACCACAATTTTAATAAAAATGAAAAAAATGACAACACAGTGGGTTGGCAACGGGTTGCTTTAGAAGGCCTCATATGTTGGTCAGTCTGATGGCCTGACGCATGTGGGTTCTGGGAGGTCACAGGATTGGTCCCTCTCCTTCCGAGTCTCTTCACTCACGTGCGTGTCCCCACGGCAGGAAGCCTCTGTCTTGCCGGTGTGGTGTTTGACCCCTGCGAGGAGAGCTGCCCGAGTCTGACCTGCATCCCGCAATGAAGTGGGTGTTCCTTTACATCGTTTTCCTAAGTCCACACCCTGGGCCAGGTTGAGAGGTTGGCAGACAGACCAAAGATAGTTTTATGGAGAATTACGGGCTCTGGGAATGCAGGTACCACCTCCACAGCTCCCAGGGTCCCCTGGTTCCCTGCGAACTCTGCAGAAGCTTGCAGGCCCTTCTCTCTTGCAAAATGCTCAGGGATGCAAGACACCCGGGTGCTGGTCACGAGCTGGGCCCCAGAGTCTGCGAAGCGGTCCCCGTGGGGCCTGGACACCCCTGGAGGCCACAGCAAGCCAGGCCAGTTAGGAGGTGCTGCTCCTCCTCCGGGGGTGGAGGGCTTTCCTCTTGGCGATGTCCTCCTCAGTGTCACTCTCACAATTCCTCTAGGGAAAAGAAAAGAGGCCCAAGGTGAGGGGCCACAGGACACCTGGCATGGGGTGGTGCTGGGCAGCGGGTGGACATACCTGGACCAGGAGCCCGTCGGCGAGATGAGAGAGAAGAAGAGCCTGCAGCTCCCTCCAGAGACCAGAGGCAGGGAGGGGAGGAGGGGGCTGGGCCTGCTTCCCAGGGGGCAAGAAAGCAGGCAGGGTGTCAAAGAGGAAGCAGGCACCAGGCAGGGCCAAATTATCAAGTGACATCGGCTGCTCTTTCTGGCTGCCACACAATCAAGACCATGCGGACAAACGGTTGCTCAGCCTAGAGAGCAAGGAGGGGTGGGGTGATGGCCTCCAGTCACCTCCTCTTCCTCAACGAGTTTACACTGCTCCTTTAGCAAGTCTTGCTGTGCAGCTTTTCCCAGGATATGACTTTTGAGCTCCATTTGCATGAAAGAGGAGAAGAATGGTGCACAGCCTGCCAGCTCCTGCCTGGCCAAACCAGGGCTCAGGCGCTGTCTGGAGGGCATAATGGCTTTCCATAGGGTCATCGGAGGCAGCTCAGTTATGACAAGTAGTGAGAGAACTAATGCACACTTAAGTGAGTCACTGCAGAATCTGCTGTTAGGTGTTCGGTTCAATGCTTCCTAAACAGGAGATCCTAGCACTTTCTTTTTAAAACTGTTTTTATCTTTTAAGAAAAATCCCTTTGGGAAAAGTACACAGCATACGTCTGGGACCCAATCCTTTCCAAGGCTTGGAGGATGCGACACTGAGCTGACAGTGCTGAGTATTTGAGCAAAAAGCAGACTATCTCTAAATGCTCACACAAAGACAAAGTTAGAGAAGAAGCTGACCTTCTTTTCTTTCTTTTTTCCTTTCCTCTTCTGGGATTGAACTCTGGGCCTTCACAGTGCGCTGTGTCCCCAGCACATTTCTTCTCCTTCCACCACCACCACCATCACTACTACCACTATTTCTTCTTCTTCCTCTTCCTCCTCCTCCTCCTCCTTCTTTTTTTGTAATTGTGAGACAAGGTCTCATTAAGTTACCCAGGCTGGGCTTGAACATGTGATCCTCCTGCCTCATCCTCCCAGAGTATTACATTCTTTTCAATTCCTCCCTGGCCCTCTCTCCCCATGAATTATTCAAACCAGGGCAAGGGAGCCAGGGGTTCAGCCAGGAAGGCCCTCACGCAGACTTCAGGAGCCCTCCCAAAAAGTTGGTCCTAAGCCAGCTGGAAATCCAAGGTCAAGATCAACATTAGCCGAATACATCCTGAACCAAGACTGGCTATAACAATAAAAATAACTCAAGCTTTGCTGAATAGGAACTTTTTAGCACGAGTCAGAGCCAAACAATAAAAAAGCTGGGAAAAGTCAGCCTGTGATCAACAGGGCTTCTCACAGGGACAGCGGTCCAAAGCCCTTTTTAGCAGATGAGAAAAGCAGCCAGAAAAGAAAGGCACACAGACTTCTGGGCCATAAATTAATCCTCAAGTCCTGGCAAGAGCAGAGATAAACAAGAGCTCAGGCTGAAGAGAGAGGATCCCAGGACACAGGTGGGTGGCAGGGAGGAGCACAGAGTTGTACTGGGTCCTGGGATCCGCCGTCACCTTCCACCCTGACCTGTACGATCCAGATACACTCAGTGAGCTACAGGAAGCGGGTGTCCAGCGAGCTCCTATGAAACTGAAACACTCACCCTGGCACTGCATTTCAACGTTTTCAGGAGGATTTCAAACAATAATATTGCGAACAAACACCGACACTGCTATGGCTTGTGTTTGGATGCCCCGCCCAAAGCCTCATGATTTTTAGAGGTGGCTGAATCCAGAGAGTATGAAAGGTTCATGGCAGGGCTGAACCTGTGGGCACTAGGACTAAGGGCGTGAGTGCTCCCTGCTCTAAGTAGTCTGAAAATATAAGAGGGGCAGAAAGTCACTGTTACGGTCTCTTGTTGCTTTTGCTGTCTTCTGCCTCCATGAACGTTACCACTCTGCCACGCTGCCTTGGAGCCAGTCGATTAGGGACTGAAACCTCTATGAAGTCTAAGCCAAATAAACCTTTCCCAATCTAACTCTGGGTGTCAGGTCTTTTGTCTCAGCAATGACAAAAATGTAACTCAGACAAACACTTCTAAGTTAGGCTCCAAGGACACACACCTACTCTATGAGGTGGGACCTATCATCAACCCCGCTGCACAAACTGACCACATTTTGACCCAGAGAGGTTAAGAAATGTCCCCGAGGTCACACATCCTGGCAGTGTGCTGCAAAGGCTGCACTCTTGATGGGTATCTTCCACGTAAGCCTCTCATCTTAAATGTACATATATACTACGAAGTTCAGGTAAAAATGCCTTCTAAATACTATTGTTGGTAATGATAATCTAAAGCAAAACAGAAATGGGAAAATTAAAGAGGATGTGAGGCTCTTGTCCTAAAGCAGATGTTTAGATGATGAGAAATAAATTTTAGGTTGTTTGTGGCCCTCATTGCCCCAGTTTCCAAAGTCCACACTGCGATACAAGTCCTCTGGAAGGGGCTGAAGGGTGGGGGTGTAGGAGCAGTCCCTTTAAAGGCCCCCCAGGAAAGAAATCGACAGCCTCCAAAAGCTCATGCCTCCCCAGTGGAGCGCCCTCCCGGCACCCACATAAGACCCCTCAACTCACCTCTCTGCTGATCACACGCCCACCTCCAGCACAGGGAGATGGGGCCAACGCAGCAGGCGGGAAATAATTACCACCACCTGTGGGGGTGCAGCAAGGAAGCGCCCCAACCCCATCTCCCCACCCCTGCTCTCAAGCTCCAGGCCCCCCAGGGATTCTGCCCAAGGAAGGGCCCCGCAGGTACCCACCAGGTCCTCCTCTGGCCTCAGGTGCACCTTCCTCATCAGCGAGCGGGTGAGGTGGTTGCACAAGGAGACGATGCTGAAGGAGAGCTGAAGGGCGAGAGCAAAGCCACAGGCAGGTGAGAACGTGCAGAGACCCGAGAGGAGCACGGACCTGCCGCGGCCCTGGCCCGCACCCCAAGCCTGCACGCACCTTCCACCGCCGGCGCACGTACTGCTTCCTGAAGTTCTCCAGGTTGATCAAGGACTCCCTGCGCACCATGGCTTGCTGACTGTCCACGGGCTGAGAGACAAAGCAGCGTGTGTCAATGGCCCGGGGCTTCAGCTGGCAGGCACCCACCTCTGCTCGGAACGCCAGCCCACATGCCACCCTGAGCCTGTCCTGGAACCTCCCTACCAGGAGGGGCACGCAGCAGAAATGCCCAGGGAGGACCATAGCCACAGCTGTCTCTGCTGCTCAGGAGACGGCCCTAGTGCCCCTGCTGTTACCACCATGGCCAGGCACATAGGCTGGCGTGGCTGGAGGCTCGGACCCTCTCAACAGGAAAGGGATAAGCAGAGGCTTCAACCACACACTGCTTCGAGGATGGTCATTTTATAGCAGTCTGGGATGTCCCTAGGTGCTGGGCTGGTTGTGGGCTTTAGCAAAATGAATGTCTTGTTGGCAGATGGGCATAAGCACTCTTAGAGAACAGGAAGGACTTAGAGGCCCTGGGGGTAGATGTGTAGTTGCCTTTCCCTGCCTGGCAATTGAGGTTTCACTTAAATCTTGACCTCTTGGCCGGGCACGGCTGCTCTGAGCCTGCTTCCAACCTGTAATAAGGGCATCATAACATCGCGTCACAGGGTTCTTGAGAATTAAATGAATGTGGATACATTAAGGCCTTAACCTAGCACTACTCGATAGTCCTAAGTTAGTGTCAGCCTTCCTACCTCCCCATTTCCTCTTTTTTTTGGTACCGGGGATCGAACTCCAGACCTTGAGCTTTTGAGGCAGGTGGCAGAACCACTGAGGTAAATCCCCGGCCCCTTCCATTTCCTCTTAAATTCCTTCTTTTTTGTAAAACAAAACTTTCCTAGGGCAAGATAGCTTTCAGGGGTTTCCCTGATATGGTTTGCAAAATTCTTTTTTGGAGACAGGATCTCACTACGTAGTCGAGACTGACTTGGAACTCACTATGTAGCCCAGGCTGGTCTCGAACTCACAGGGATCCTCCTGCCTCAGCCTCCCCAGTGCTGGGATTACAGGCATGCACCACCACGCCCGGCCTAGTTGGCAAATTTTAGTGTGTGAACTTGGACATGAATGTTCAGAGCATCAATATTCATAAGAACCACAGACTGGAAGCCACCCAACTGCATGCCAGTGATGAATGGATAAACCAAATGTGTCCAGCCATGCAGTGGGATTACTGTTCATCAAAACAAAGGGAGCACTGATACCTACCCCACTGTGAGTGGTCCAGAAAATGCACGAAGAGGAGGAAGTCAGACACAAAAGGCCGCACACTGTGCGATTCCATGTCTCTAAAATGTCCAGAGCGGACAAATCCATGGAGAGGAGTTGATTAAACGGCTAGGGGCTGGGGATAGGACAGGGTGAGGAATGACTGCAAAAAGGTTTCTTTATGGCATAAGGAACATGTTCTGGAGTTAGATTGGGGTTGCACAACCCTGTAAATGTACAAAAAAACCACTGAATTGCACATTTTCAAAAGGTGAATTTTATGGCATATGAACTACATTTTAAAAGCCCAGTATAGTGTGTATACACAGACATTTCTTCTAAGCAGCCAATGGCTTCATGGATTCTCAAAGGACAAAAGGTCCTAAGGAAATGAATGGCGCAGGATAAGCCTTTAGCCTCTGTGCAGCTCTGGCAATTTCTCCAAGCTGTGCCTCCTTGGCCCTGTGATGCTGTCAGAGGTCATTTGCTGCTTCTCAGGGCTGGTCTCATCCCCTAATCACATCCCCATTCTTGGTCATCTTGGGCACCAGGGATCCGTGGGAAGCCATGCGGCTCTGGACTGGCACTGGGCAGGAGGCCCCTCCCAAGGCCACCACCCCTTCCCCTGGAAGGATTCCATGTTGCAAAGCCCATTCAAGTGTGACCTGCTTCAAAGCAACTTCTAAGAAATAAGGTCTTACTGGGCGTGGTGGCACACACCTGTGATACCAGCACTTGGGAGGCTGAGGCAGGAGGATCGCTGTGAGTTCAAGACCAGCCTGGGCTACATAGTGAGCTCCAGGTCAGTCTTGACTACATAGTGATAAAAAAAAAAAAAAAAAAAAAAGAAAAAAGAAATAAGGTCTCCCTCTGTGACATGACCAAAGCCTGTGCTCCTTTTTTGTGTGAGGCATTTGTCTCTGCAGCTTTGTGGTAGAGGTGTCCCACTGCTGGCCAGTAACTTGCGGACGCAAAAGCTTTCTTCGTGTTTCTGACAATGTCCCAGCTCCACTTTCCTCTCCACCCAGAACCAACAGTGCAGGGGGCTTAACAGGTGCATGGTTGAACTGTTTCCCTGAGCTGCTGAAGAGGCAAACTGGGATGAAGTCCCAAGAAAGGATGTCACTATGCCACGACTCCCGTGGCTCTGCCTGGAAGTGGGTGAGCTGCAGAGTCCTTGGGGATCAGGAAGCAGTGGCAGGGAGATGAGAGAGCCAGACTGATCCCCTCTCCCAAGGAACACAGTGGTCGGGGCAAAGTGTGTGTGTGTGTGTGTGTGTGTGTGTGTGTGTGTGTGTGTGTGTGTGTGTTGGGGGGGACGGGGAAAGGCAAGAGGAAAGGAGGAGGGCATTGAGAGGACACCGCACCCTACCCAGAACTCCCAACCCTTTCCTTAAACACCTGTCACACCTGTAAGCCCCGCCCAGGGTCTGGGTCCCACCTGGAGGCACAGGAGTAGGCAGAGGGCAAGTCATTCATGCCGAGGACTGGCATTTCCTCCCCGTCAGCTGCCTGCAGCTTTCCATGCCACCCAAGAGCAACATCTGCTGCCTCCTCCAACCTGACTTCCACCCCTCCTCTCCCCAGTCCACTGACTCCCAGCCCACGGGTCTGTTTTAACCCCAGGTCTTGGGCTCTCTGTCCTTGTTTCCTCTCCATCCCTCCTTCCCAGGACTAGGAATTGAAGTAAGGCAGGGTCTTTCTCACCAAGCAACCTCTCCATCCTTAAATTACTAAATTGGGCTCAAATCTGCAATCCTCCTTGGCCCAGGCTCCCAGAGTGCTTTGCTTCCTTATAGTTACTTTACCACTTGGTTCAGAACTTTGCTCAAGTATCACCTCCTCGGGAAAGGCTTGACTGCCCTAAATAAAAGAGCACCCCAATCACCCCTACCCTAGACCATGCCCTGCTTTTTTACTGCATGAGTCCCAACCTGACATCTTGTTGTACATTTTTTGTTAGCCCCCTCCCGCACACTCCCACATCTTAATATCTCTTTCCCAGGGTGATTAGCACACAGCCTCCCCAACCCATAAACCATCTCTACCTCTAACTTCACTAATCCCTGCCTCTTACTCAGCCAGGACTGGTCTTTGAGCCAAACGCTGGCAGGGGCCAGGGCCCCTCAAAGGGACAGTTTGAAAAAGTGTGAGGAAAGGGGACTCTTTGTCCCCTTACTGGTGGGTACCCTCACCCAGGGGAGAAATGGCTGTGCGCCCAGCTGACGGCCAACAGGCACACAGGGGAAATGTCAGGCGGGACGGCTCCCAGGGCCACCGATGGGAAGTAGCGTGATTGCTTCTAAGGCCCTGTGAGTGCCACACACAACAGCATGAGCTGAGGGAGGAGGCCTTGGGCTGGGAATCTGCCCCCTGGCCTTTCCTAATCAATAGCCTCCCTGGTTGCTAAGAGGCTCAACAATATCCTAGCCTGGAAACTCAAAGATGTAAATTCTGCTGCATTCAGCTCCCTGAAGGAAAAGGAGGAGGGGGGCAAACTGAGGACACTTTGGATTAAACTGGGAGTGTGAGGCGATGCCCACCTTCCAGCCTCGTGGTCCAGTGATGCTAGGGAGCTGGACAATTCTGACCCGGCTCCGAGGAGTGGTTTGGACTCTTGTAAAAATGTCGGAAAGGGAGACAAGAACTCAGAAAACTGTGGCTGGAGTTAGGCATTGTTTATGTCAAGCTGAATGCCTTTGAAAAAGTCTAGCTGGCTGTGGTGGTGCACACCTGTAATCCCAGCGCTCTGAGAGGCTGAGCCAGGAGGATCTCAAATTTGAACTGAGCCTGGGCAACTTAGTGATTTAGCAAGACCCTGGGTTCAATCCTCAGTACTAAAAAAAGGAAAAGGAAAAGAAAAAAGCAGCAGCTACTAGCAAGGGATGAAAAAGAAGCTCTGGCTTTGCAGAAGAGGCAACCCTGGGCAATGTTCTCTAAATACTGGGCTTCTGTAGAAACTGCCAACAGATTACAACTTTTCAGCCCTCCAGCTGTGCCACCCCCACCGACTGACACTGTGAAAAGCCAGGGGCACTCACTTCCCTTTCCGGCAGCACCGGCTGCTCCCTGTGCTGGGTGGCCCTACTGGCCTGCTGGCCTCCTTCCCAGCAAGGGGCAGGTGAGGCTCGCAGGGCCTGAGCCTTGGTCTCCTGGGCTCCTCCTGACCCGGTGGGAGAAGCATAGGGGCCTGCGGTTATCACCTACAGGAAACAAGCCAGTGGGAGGAGGTGGAAACACCCCCGTCCTCTCCCGGCCTGGCCTCACTTACTGGAGTTAGTCTTCAGCATGAGCGCATGTGAAATCTTGCCATCCTCTTCTCCATGACCTCTGGTTTTCTAACTTGTATTTTTAAAATTTTTATTTTATTTATTTATTTAGAGACAGGGTCTCACTATGTAGCCCAGGCTGGCTTCAAGCCTGCAGCCATCCTCGGTGCCTCAGCCTCCTGAGCGCTGGGATTACAGGCGTGTGCCACCACGCCTTGCTTTGTAAACTTTTAACCTTTTGTTTTTTCATTTCTGAGCAATTTTTCACCTCCAGAAAAATCTCTCTCCTGTAGTATCTCAAGAGACCTGAAAGACGTCACCCAAATGCCATTTGTGATCCATGCTTGGGTCCTGCTGTGGACAAACTAATGGTAATGGTTCCCCTGCAAGAAACGGGGTCATGTGAATGTGGAACGGGAGTCTGGATGAGACGGAAAAATCATCACTGATTTTGTGAGGGGGTGATCCTGGCATGGAGGTTATACTAACAACGAAGTCCTTACGGGAGACCCATGCTGAACAGTTTACAAGTTGAGTAAGTCTGAAGTTTGTTTTAAAACGCTCCAAATGCTCCATCTAAAAGGAGTAGGGGGGATGAGTGAACGAGGGCTGCCCAGGACTCGGTTCCTGTTGAAGGAGGTAAAAAGGACATGGAACCCACTACACCATTTACTGTACTTTTAAGAAAGTTTTGAAAATTTTCCGTAACACAAAGTTAAAAACAAAACGTGTCCTCTTTTTACTCTCGGTAATCTCCTGCTCTTTAACCTCCTCCCAAAAGTTCCGAGCTCCTGACCAAATCTGCTTCATTGCCATAGCTCCAAATTCTACTCAGCACAAGCCAGGCATGGTGGAGAACGCCTGTAATCTCACCACTCTGGGAGGCTGGGGCAGGAGGCTCCCAAGTGTGAGCCCAGCTTAGGCAATTTAGCAAGACCCTGTTTCAAATAAAAAACTTTAAGGGCCAGGGGTTTTGCTCAGTGGTTCCACCACCTCCCTCACAAGGGCAAGGACCTGAGTTTGATCCCTGGTAACAACAACAACAACAAAAAAAAAGTTTAAAAAGGCCTAGAAATGGCTCAGTAAGAAAGTTCTGGGCCACAAAAAGAAAATGAAACAAAATTTCAATCAGCATCTTCTTGCTAAGGTTATGGCTTGGGGGCACGGTCACCAACCCTGGGAAGGCCTCAGCTCTCTGCCAGCCCCCTGACCTTATCTCAATGAGAAATCATGTCTCCCCTGTGTCTGAGGACATTTGGTGCCTCTATTTATCACTCCCCACAGCCTTTCTCACCTCCCAGTTGGCTGGGTCCCCATCTGCCCCAAATACTGAGTCTCTTACTCAGAGGCTGTCTTGTCCTTATCTGTCTCCCCAACCCCCAGAGCTAGAGCACAATCAAATGTTTGTTCAAACGAACTGGCCCCTCTGCTACTCAAATATGCCCACTGCTGAGGCTCCTCTCGAGGGCCAAGAATCGTCTCCACAGGCCAAAAATTTCACACAGGAGGAAGGACATTCACCACCGTGAACATTTACAGAAGGTCAACAGTGGGGGTGGATGGGGGGAGCTGGGCACAGAGTCAGCGTGGGAGACGGATCTGTGGCAGCCAGTGAAGAGGGAAACTGCCATCTTTTCCAGCCACCCGCGGGGGCGGGATCCTCAAGGAGACTCTGGCTTCCCCTGTCAGGCCTACTATGCCAGCCTGTGGCATCTGCAAAATCATCCACAACCACTCATCGCCCTCCCTGACAAATGCTGTGCACATCAGCCTGAGGGTGCAGCGGGGGCACTGCCTCCCCAGGCCTAATGACAACTCAGGGAGAAGCCACAACCTCATTCTCCCTTCCCACACAGCCACGGTGATGTCTCACCTGGGCACAGCAGCCAACCTTTCATTCATAGTCCACAGATGGAAAACCCCCATGATGGCAGAGGGGCTGCCCACAGAGCAGTGCATCCAGTCCAAGGCTGCCTCCCTCCAGGTTCCAGTGAAACATCCCCATGCACACCCACCCCGCCATTTTCGGTCCTGCCCCGTGTGCCCATGGGGAGCATGCATCCCACATCAGGGTGCTGCCAAAGGACAACGAAGTTCCATTAGCAGGTGACAGAGGCCATTTCTTGGGGCCATTTCTCATTTCCCTTTAATTTGTCTTTCAGTGTTCTTTGTACAGAAAAGGGTCCATTGATAAGATATCAAATGTAGAAGCAGTGACCATGATCTTTGTGAACACAGAGAGGATTCACTACTGGGAGCAAAACGACCTGCAGCTCTCGGGCCAGCTTGGGGCTGACCACATGGACAACTCTGGCAAGTCCTGACCTGTGAAAGGCTATGATCTGAGAGTACAGGGTGGGTCACTGCCCAGGACACTCCCACCATGCAGTGTGTAGCTGACTCCACAAATCTAAGACCAAGACAGTCACTTTTCTCTCCCTTTCCCCAACATCCCTAATTCAAATCACCACCACCATTTTAATCCTTTTTTTTTTTTTGGTACCAGGGATCATACTCAGGACCTTGAGCTTGCAAGGCAAGAGGCGGAACCACTGAGCTAAATCCCCGGCCCACCACCATTTTAATCTTTCATTGTATTTATTTTGATCTTCACAAGTTACTTTGCCCTGTGTGTGGCCTCTCCACCTTGGGAGGAAAACCTGGCTATATAACTCAATCTCTGTTGGCACAGCCAAAGGACCTTTAATATTTGCAGTGGTTTATATCAAGCCAGCATATGATGTCCCATGAGAGGGCAGGTAAGTCTTTGAAGAGACTGTAAAGGCCATTCGAGGAATCAAGGCTTTCAAATATGCCATCTTTCTGTGATGTCTAGATGCACATTTTGGGCCTCAGAGGTCAGGAAGCATCCGCGTCGTCTTATCATTACTGTCTATCTGGAGGAAAGTCAGGGAGGGGATGATGTGCTGCTTCTGCCAGCCCTGTGGGGCCACCAGCCTCAGACGGCAAGTGTGTGGGGTGTGTGTGTGTGACATTAAAGCTTGACGTTCTTCAGTGTCATACTGATTGCACATTCAAAAAGCAAAACTGCAGGAGGACTAGAAGTCCAGGCCACCCACGCTCAGGGCGACTGTCCACCGACCTAGGGTCATCCCAACTGATTCCTTGCTCCCTTTCTGCACAGTGGTTCTATTTCTCATTCACCCACTCACCAATGGTGCCACAGTTTATTTTGGGGGGGGTCTCTTAGACTTCCCATACTGGCCTTTGTTTTTCTTAATGATGTATAAAGTAATGACACTCCTCATGATCATGGTTTCTTTTTTTTTTTTGGTACCGGGGATTGAACTTGGGTCCTTGAGCTTGTGAGGCAGGCCATCGAACTGCTGAGCTAAATACCCCGCCCTCGATCATGGTTTCTTATATTTGATGTAAAATATCCTGAGACAATATTATATCTATTTGAAATGACCCATCGTACTAATAGAAAAGGAGATCCGATTGTGAAGGAAATGTTTCACGAGGTCCATATTTCCTATGTTGTCTGAAACTACTCCTAGGCCGTGCCACTCACTGGGCCCAGGTCCCCTCAGTGGCTTCCCGTGACTCTGAGTCAAGGGCAGAGCTCTTTAACATAGCCAAAGCCCCGCTGGTCCTGTCTCCTCTCCAGCCATGGATACACCATAGTCCTACTCTCTCCCTTCCAGCTTTCCCCGGCCCTTGCACGCCCAGCCTTCTATGCTTCTCTCCGGTCACAGTCCCCTGAGGTGATGGCCCTGTTGTTCAGCAGATCGCAGGGCCCAGTCGCCTGCTTCCAGGACGTCTGCCCTTCCAGATCAAATCCCGCTGCAGGCTTTGCTTCTCTCTCATAGCACCTGAGCAGCTGCATGCTACATGCATGTGATTCTTAATCAAAGCTGGGCTCCTGCACTGGACTAAGAACCCTGTGAAGGCTGGAATCAGGCTGGGTACCTGGCATATCCTCAGACTCAAGCTCAGCGTCTCTAAGTTGGTAGGCGCCTGATAATTACTTGTGAAGGGATGGGTGATTCAGGGTATCGTCTGCCTCCACAACAGAGGGTAAACTTCTGGAGCTGAGGATACTTGGGAGAAGCAGAAAGAGCCACAGACTCGTCACCAGAAGGCCCCCACTTTGTGACTCATGTGATTCAGGCCCAAATCACATCGCCTCTCTGTTTCCTTATCTCTAAACCGGGAATAACATTCTATTCAAATTTCTCAGGGGGGTGTTTTGTGAGGCTGTGAAGAGCTCCAAATTCTATAGTCTTTTCCGCCAACCCCAAGCATCTAGCTCAATTCTGGGTCTATATTCCACGCTCTGTCGAGGATTAATGCCGACTCATCCCTCCTCGAGGGAAAGGGGGATGAAATCACACAGTCCCGGGGAGGGATGCTCAAAGCTGTGGGTTGTGAAGGGACCACAGAGCCTGATCCTTCCCAATCTTCATGTCCACCCCTGTCAAAAACTCTCATGGAATTCCTTAGGCTTTCCGGGCCCAATGGCCTAGCACTTATGAAAAGGAATCTCTTTGTTGAGCACATTTTGGTCTTCATTCTCAACACAAAGTTGGAGTGCTTAGACAGGAGTTGGGGGAAAAGGATGGGGCACAGGGAGATGCTGCCCCTTCCTCCTGTCATGAAGGTTGGTCTGGTAGGAACATGGCACCATCTGGGACACAGCTCCTGGGACAATCTCTGCAAGTGTTTGCTTTCCATCCACACCTGGCCAAACACATGCAGCTGCTTACCTGGTGTCCGGGATCTGAGCCTTAACACTAAAGTTTAATATTTACAGCTAAGCCTCCTACGTCCTCCCACAGAACTCCTCTGAGAGACGGGCACCCTGGGTTTGTGTTTCAGCTGTCTCTACTGGCGATGAATGATCCTGAGTCATTCTCCCTCTCCGAGTCAAGCTCCTCCGCACTGAGGCAGAAGTCATCATCCTCATCCTATCATTGCCCACCTTCCTGGCTCAGAGCACTCTGGGGAGGAAGTGAGGTCACAGACACAAAGACTTGCCAAGTGAGAAGTCAGTTCAAATGAAAGGCAGTATTATTTTCTCTGCATTTGAAATCCCCACTTCTGCAGCAGGAAAGCACCACGCTGACTTTGTTATCCTTAATTCAACTACTACTCAAGATATGCAGTCATACGGTCTGTGGGGGGAGCAGCGCATCATCACAAATCAATTAGCAAGCATCTCCCCGGGGCAGCCATCTGTCCCCCCTCTGGGGAAGTGGGCTGCTGAGGGGTATTCATCTCTAACTGTTTTCACAGCTTGGCTGCTCTGCCGGCACTTCTCAGAAAAGCAGGCTGGCAAGAGGAGGTGCAGAGTGACGTGGCTTCTGGGGAGGGGTAGGCTGCGCTGCAGACCCATGCCCTGAAGGACGATTGTAGCTGGTGCGGATGAGAGTGCACTTGGCAAACCATCCTGCACACGTTACTGACAGGGCAAGGCGCTCAGAGCTTTAGGCTGCACAGGATTTCCTCAGCGCGCGACCTGCTGAGCAGCTCTGACAGGGACTCGCTGGGGTCCCAGTGGAGCACAGCGCCTAGGCCAGCTGCGTCTCCACTCTCCAGCTGGAAGCTGCCCACCAGTTCCTGCACCCACTGCAGATCTGCCGAGAGCTCCCGCCTCAGAGCCTCGAACTGTGCCTGCAGACGGTCCATTTTCCTGGACACGGTGCCCAGGCTGGACTCCGTGGCCCGGATGTCTTCTCGAAGGAGCTTCTTCAAGGATGCCACCTTGCGGAACTCGTACTTGAGCTGGGACACGTTGTGCCGGGCGCTCTCATTCTCCTCTCGGTACCAAGCCTCCTTCTCATTGTAGATGGACAGCAGGGCTGACACATCATCCTGGAGGGTGTCATGGGCCCCTGCTAGGGCGCGACATCCCTGGTCCACCCGAGCTATGTCCTCTACCACGTGGGCAAAGCGCTCGAAGTTGACGTAGGTGTTGTTGGGGGGCATGCTGGAGTGGCATTTGAGGGTGTACTCTCTCAGGCGCTTGGTCTTCAGCTGGGCGGTCTGCGTCTTCCGCTGCCCAGGGGCTCTGGCTTCTCCTTTTGACTGGCAGGTGTTTGAACAGCAGAGCCAGAATATTAACACGATGGCTCCAAAGTGCAGTCCAAGCTGCAGGTGGGCACACACGTGGCTTTCTTGGCATTCACTGCATGCAGCAGGCTGCGGGGAGACCGGACATGCACCGGAAGAAAGGCGAAGGAGTGTGGGGGTGCTGCCTGCATGCTCGCTTCAGGACAGGGGGTCCACGGCCATTAGAGGAGGCCTCCACGTGCATAGCATTTAAGACAAGCAGGCTGCAGCCAGGACTCTGCGGACATTTCACTCAAGGGCTGGCAGAGGGAGGCTGAGGCGCAGCTCTCTTTCACAGCTGCTCAGGCCTCGGCAATCTTCAGCATGCTCAGCAGAAAGCAGCCCGAGAGACTCCCCGGCTCTCTGCTCTTGGCCGTTCCTCCTCCTGCAGGGACCTCGGCCCTTCCCAGCCTTCCACAAGCAGGTGCACCTGACCTTCTCACAGATACTCCTGCTTCTCCTGCTCTTATCTGCACACTCATATCCTGCCCACCTTCTCTTTAACACTGTAGCGGGGTGCGCAGCTAGTCAGTCAGCAGAACTAGGGCCAGAATCCTGGTCTCTGACCCCTACCCTTCACAAACAGCAAGGTCCTCTGGAAACCAGCAGTCAGAGGCTCGAGCACAAGGTAAGTTAGGCAGGGACTCGCCTTTGGGCCCAACCTTCCCCGGAGGGAACCAAACTGCCCTAATGGGGTGGTGGCCCCTCTTCTCCACCTGTTTCTGAGCCCAGTTCCTCAAGCGCAGGGAATGATCATTGCATTACCTTTTCTCAAAGCCCCACTCCAAAAGTCAAAAAGAAAGAGCCCTGCTTACATAGCTAAGGTTTTTAAGGTTTTTGTCTTTTTGTTTTGTTTTGTTTTGTTTTGCGGTACCGGGGATCAAACTCAGGACCTTGTGTTTGCGAGGCAAGCGGCAGAACCACTGGCTAAATCCCCAGCCCCAGCTAGGTTTTTTTGTTTTTGTTTTTGTTTTTTTAAGAGTCGGAAAAATGTATTGAGGGAAAGAAAGCTTCTAAGAGAGACAGAAGGGGGATGGGAAAGTGGGTTGTCCCCCAGCTAGGGTTTTTTTTTTTTTTTCAGCTTCCAGCTAGGGTTTTTAATTGCCACTGATCTCTCTTCAACAGAGGAATCCTTATTTCTGTTTTGAGAAGTGACAGTGACATGTCCTCTAACAAAAAACATTTTGTAAGATGGCCCAAAACAGAAAGAGTTTCAACTGAGGTTTGTGAAAGTTTTATTTCTTAAGCTGTCTGGGCCCATGAAATGCAAACTTAAGGTACCCTTATTTGAGCAAGCACAGGCCTTTGGGGTCCCTGACTGTTGTCATCTGTGCCCAGAGGTTAGTGTTTCACACCAAAGCCTCTGCACAAGCCTCTGCGGTGGCTGCCACAGCCAGCCTGGGACAGAACAGGAATTCATCATCGTGCTCTTACCGTGATCCAGGGGTGTCTGAGAGCCTCTTGGATTGTGAGCCGTTTTCTGCAATGAGGATTAGAAGACAGTGATGATCCAGGCGGACAGAGCGGGGGTGACAGTCTCCACTCTTACTCTGAGCTTTCTTTGACTGTGCCCTCAGAGCTGCAGAGTGGAGGGTGCAGAAGTGGAAGGGAACTGGCTGCTCTCCCTGTGCGCCAGGGAAGGGGTTCAGGCAGACCCCCCATGGGGAGACCTTACTGCCTCGGCACACTCACCTGAAGTTCCAAAGTTGGAAGGCCAAATGCCACCCTCTAGTACTGATCACAGTTCTCGTGGCTTCCACAGTTCTCCAAATGCAAGCTCGCCGCAGCTAAACTTCTAATCCCGGTTTCTCGCCTCTAAGGTCCCTTCTTTGCCCTTCACTGCTCTGCCCCTCGGTAGGGAGGCCTTCCCTGGCCCACCCTTCCCCAGGGAAGTCAGGGGCCTTGCACTTCAGAAGACCCCATGCTGGGCCTCTGAAGTCTGGGAGGCCAAGCCAGCCCCATCCAGGCCCTGCTCTGGGGACCCTGCACCCTACAATTCTCTGCCCATCTCCTCGGACCCAGGCTGACCTGGGCGCAGAACTGGGGTTTATTTTCTCACATGTCTAAGCCCATGAAAGGCAGACTTAAGATAGCACTCTACTGACCTCTCCGGGCCTCCTCCCTCCACTCCCAGTCTGAAAGGGCTGGAAAACCCTGCAGCTTTTGTTTCTCTTGTATAAGAAACACAAAGGTTAAATAAGGATCAAAACAAGGACAGATATCAAGAAGTAGGAAGAACATGTTCAAATGGGAATGGGAGCAAGGGAGGGGGGAAGGAAAGGAAGGGAAAGGGATTTCAAAAAGGGAGTGGAAGGGAAAAAATGGAAACAAAGCTTTGTAAATGGAGAGGGAAAGAAGGGCTGAAGGGAGGGGAGGGATATGGGAAGAAAAGAAGAATTAAGTCATATTATGTACACATACAAATTGCCTATGGTGAATGTGATCATTATGTATGGCAGATATATACTAATAAATTTTTTTTAACAAATTAAGTACAGTATAGAAAAAAAAAATCCTGCAGTTTTACTTTTCCAGTCGGAGTTCCATGTGCCTCTGGGACAGACTGTACAAGATAATGAGCCTGAAGAACACACACACACACACACACACACACACACACACACACACGCACACGCGCGCTTGCAGAGTTATCTCCATTTCAGCAAGTGGTCTGGGCAAACAAGGTGAACAAGTGTCTTGGCCAGTCTCACTTCCCAGCACCTGCCTGGGTTAGATCACAATGGTGGCGGTGACAGCTGTGACAAAGGAGGACAGACCAACACAACTTTGAGAGCAGGAGAGGATCGGTACCTGAGAACCCAGTGCCTTTCTCTGTCCTCTTACCGGGTCTCTTTAACCAGAAGCTTCTGAATGAAGTCCTTGGCCAGCTCGCTAGTCTGGCTGAAGAATTCCTCGTCAAAGTCGTAACTCACGGCTGTGATGTTTGCCAGGGTTTCCTGCTTCGTGTCTCCCAGGAAAGGGGATGCTCCGCTTAGGCTGAGCACAACAGAGAGAAACACGTGACTGGGAAAGTAGATGGCAACGGGGGTGGTGGACCCGAGGAGCCCTGGCCCACTCTGCTGTGAGCTGGGGGCTCCTGGCGGCACAGCCACCCCATCAGGGCAGCCAACAGCAGCCTTATCAATGGGGTCCAATCACCCACTTCCCGCAGCTCCGGTAAGTACCCAACAGAGGAGAAACAGGGCCTTCAACAGTCTCACAGGAGAGAGGAGAGAGACCCAGAGACGCGGCTCTTTATAATCCCCTGAAGAACCAAGAAAATAAAACAGGAGACCTGATAAAGGACTTGGGGGAACGCAGGAAGAGGGTGGGGCATCTATGCAGGAGAGCTGACATTTGCACTGGTTGCATCTTGAAGGCTGTCAGCAGCCAGAAGAGATGGAAAGATCCCCAGGTCATGGGAGAAATTGAACAAAGGCTGAGATGCACAGAAATAAGGGGCCACTCGGGACTGAGGGTCTATGGGGTCCCCAAGAGGGTCACCAAGGATGTTGCCTCCACTGTGACTCCTGGAGCCACCACCTCCCGATTTGTATTGCAGGGGCTCTTGGGCCGCCTCTACCCAGATGTGCCACTGACCCCAAACCCCTCTCCATGCCTTAACAGCATCACCTCACAAATGCACCCATGCTAGGGACACAGCGGTCACCTCAAACTCTCCTATTCCCTCACCCAAAGTCACACTGTTTCCATTTATTTGGTATCTCTGGAAGGTCTTTCCCGTCCCCACTGCTGCTCTCTTAGCGTGGTGGTAGCCATGGGACACTTCAGCTATTTCACTCCAACTCAGCCATTCATTTGCTGCCTGAACCCAGGGAAGCTCCTCAACCTCTCTGAGCAGCTGTTTCCTCATTTGTAAAATGAAGCAAATAATCACCTTCACCTCAAAGGGCTGTGGTGAAGAATCGGTGTATATATAAAAAGATTTGTGTAACCTGAGCCATACTAAGAATTAATGGTCCTTGTACTGTCATTGTTAGAACACAAAGAGCTTTCTATGGCGCTCCAGTTTGCACAGGATCACACCTAAACTCATTCCTGTCCTCTCCCTTCCACCAGAGGACTGACTTCATTCCCACACCCCACACCCCGTTCTAACACCTTGCTTTATCATTCTCTCTCCCCTGCCAAGCCTTCCGCGGCCCCAGGGAGCCAGGGCCTCCCCATCTGTCCTGCAGAGGTGTGACCGTGGGCCCTGGGGTGGGAGTCAGCTGTGAGGTGTCCCCGTGGAAGAGCCCTGGCGAGCAGGGCAGACCCCCTTCACATCGGTAACCCGAGCACCTGGCACCACGCCTGCGCCTGCGAAAGTGCAGGTCACCCAGAAAGTGGTGTCCGATTTGAGTGAGCCCTAAGAAGGCTGTGTGCGCTGTACACCCTGGAATTCCTTCACAGCTCAGTATAAGGAGAGTCCTGAAGAAACCCAGAAATGTTGCAAGCCTACATTTGAATAGTTTGGCTCTGATTAGGAATTTCAGCTTCGTGGCATCAAATTCAACTATTTCTTTTTACTTTTAATACTGGAGATTGAACACAGAGCCTTCACACTGAGCTACGTACCCAGCCCTTTTTATTTATTTTAAAACAAGGTAGCTAAACTGCCCAGGCTGGGCCTGAACTTGATATCCTCCTGCCTCAGCCTCCCAGAGTGCTGGCATTACAGGTGTGCGCTATCACATCCAGCCTCAGCTGGGGTTCTTAAAGACAGTAATGCTGAGGTCCTACCCCTAACAGTTCTAACTTCAGAGTCCTAAGGCGGGGCCTGGGCTAGCAGTGAGACCTTGGAGCTGCCCAGGGCACCTACGTGCTGTGGACAGAGCTCCTAGCCAAGCACTGCAGTGAGCCACAGACCTGGTTGATGGGACCACTGAGAGAATGAGCCTCATCTATGGAGCACTGGCGTGGTCCCCGGCCCCCCAGCTGTGAGCTCACTTTGCCAAGTGGGCACCACTGTACGGCCTAGGAACTGTGTCTGTGTCGGCCTAGGGGGTGCCCCTCCCTGGGGCAGCGAGTCTGTTATTCTTATTTTTCTGATGAGAAGAGCAGACCCAAAGCATAAGCACCATTGAGGGCCAGCGCAGGAGACCCAGTGCACGAAGGAACCAAGCAGGAGCTCTCTGCATAAGCGATGGCAAACTCAGGACACAGAAGCGGGAAAGAAAGGAGAGAGACAGCAAGAGGGGTTTAGCTCAGTGGTTCTGGCATCTGCCTTGCAAGCACAAGGTCCCGAGTTCGATCCTCAGTACCAAAAAAAAGAACAGAGATCTGGAGAAAGGAAGAGGTAAGGGAAGAGAGAAGAGGCAAGATTGGGAGGTGCAGCCTCAGGGCTGGGTGAACCTAAGGCGCACAGCCTGCTCAGCCAGGTCAGCCCATGCATCCTCCTGCCCCTCTGTCTTTCCTCCCACTTCCCAGGGGCCGGGATCAGGATACTCACAGGATGTAAGTGATGACCCCGATGCTCCTGCAAACAAAGGACAGTCGAGTCAGGACCGCCTGGCCCCGCAAGGGACTCCCTGTACATTCTCAGAGCGAGAGGCCACTCTTCTCCTCCTCCCCTTCCCCTCCTCCTCCCAGCCCCTGGGTGGCGTCTCAAGCTCATGCCTCTTGCATCCCACTCCTAAGCAGCACTGGGCCCTGCCCCTGGAGTCCAAAGGCCTGAAGGCAGATATGACTACTGCCTTGCGGATTCTGCCATTGGGGCAAATCGCTCACCACCCCTGAGCCCCCTTTTCCTTCTACAATAAGGATAATGAGAACCACCCCGCGGGACAGCTGGCAGGGTTTTAGGAGAGTCATGAAGGCCTTGACCACTGTAAAGCAGCATTCAAAAAGAGAAATGGATCCCAGGAAACGACCCAGTCTGCCCAGGATAATGCTGTCCTAGGACACAGGAGGCTCCCAATGAACACTTGGTGGGCCGACTCCAGGAGCCGCTGTCGCCACTGTCTTGGCCCAGGGCGAGGCTTCATTGGCCCTGCCCCCCCCGCCACCTCCTACTGCCCTGGCCACAGCCAGAGACTCTGAAAGGTGAGTGCGGAAAAATGGGGTTCATGGGCCAACCGGAAGTCAACAAAAACGGGGTCGGAAGCCTTCTGCTCTGGGGAGGGTCCGTAGGCACCCAGAGTAGCCTGTACCACTTACCACATGTCAGCCTCTAGCCCCAGGGGCTCGTAGTTCACGATTTCTGGAGCTGAAAGAAGTCATGTTCAGGAGTCAAGTCGAGGAAGAACTGAGAGGAGAGGATGGAAGGGATTCTGGGGAATTTGGTTTCCAGCGTCTCTATACTGAATCCCCAGTGAAGAAAAGCTAAGCAGCAGATAAAGATAATCTGGATCTCTAAGGATTTTGAGGAAGAACGTTGCCGTGGTCCAAATGTTTCCCCCAAAGTTCACAGGTTGAAATCTCACCCCCCAGCGCAATAGGTGATTAGGTCATGGAGAAGGGATCCGATAAAAGACCCCAGAGCTGAGCATGTGTCACCCGCCTATAACCTCAGTACTCTGGGAGGCAGAGGCAGGAGATCAGAAGTGTGAGCCCAGTTTGGGCGATTTAGCAAGACCTGCCTCAAAATAAAAAAGGGGTAGGGATGTAGATCATGTAAAGGCAGAGAGGGAGGGGGGGACAAGGGGGAGGGAGAGAGAGAGAGAGTGCGAGCGAGACAAAGCAGAGAGTGAGAGACTGGAAGAAGGAAGAGCCAGGGGAAGCTGCTCACTCCTGCCTTGTGAGCACAGAGGTGCCACCTATAAGGAACAGTTCCTCCCCAGACACTGACTCTGCTGAGGCCTTGATCTGGGACTTCCAAGCTTCCAGAACTATAAGAGGTAACTTTTTATTGTTTATAAATTACCCAGTTGAAAGCGTTTTGTTACAGCAGTCCCAAACAGATTGAGACCTGAGTTCCCTGTTAATCTGGTAGAAACCTTCTACAAACAGGCCTGATAGTGAGGGAGAGGGAAAGGACATAGAGACTCCCTTATAGGAACAGGAGCATGGGGAGCCACAAGGAAGGCGAAACAGGGCCCTCATGATGAAGCCTGCTTTAGATCTCTCTGGTGGACACAGTCAGGTCAGTGCTGAAAGGTGAAGGCAAAGAAAAGAAGCCAGAGAGAGAGAATCACCTTCCCGAGTCTGGCCAGAAGAGGGGATCTCCCACCTGAGGGGCAGAGTACATCCTTGGGGGACGCGAGGTGAGATGATGAGCCCAAGGGGCCCCAGCAGCAGCCAGGGAAGATGGGAGGGCAGCTGGGCCTGCGGCGTCAAATATGGAGCCACTGATGTCCAGATACAAAGTGGAGCTGAGCTAATGACCCAGTGAGTGTGAAAGGGTGTGGAGGTGGAGAGAAGACTCCCGGGGACAAAAGAGGTCCACACAGTACCCAGAGAGACCAATCAGATGAGCACTGGAGAGCGAGTGTTGAAACCCACACTCAGTGCCCAGGGTCCAAAGGGTGGGAAGTGAAATAAGGGTGTTGATGACAATTTTAAAGGTTGGCAATGAAATAGAAGCAGAAGACGGGGCAGTATCTACAGAAGGAGGAAGAATTGAGACTACTTAACTCCCCATGGAAACAGTAGGGACTGGGAAAGACCAAATGTGTTTATCTAGAACAGGATCTAAAGCAGTATCTTTGCCATCCCTGACTCCTCTCTCACCTACTTCTGTCTTTCCTACAGAGAACCACTCTCCCAGCTTTGCTTATTTTTTAGTTTCACAAAAATGGCATCAAATTGCATGGGATGTGTTGTCACTTGATTGTTCTTCGCTCGCTTCTTGCTCACTGTTTGTCCGTGGTCTTCCACTTTCCGTGCTGTGTAATAGTTCTGTCCATAGTTACTATCACTTTTCATACATGCTCCTCTCAGAGATCATGTGGATGGTTCCCGTTTCTCTCATTATTGGAACACTATTGCTATGGACATTGTTTTGTAAATGTGTCCTCACAAGCATGTGAAAGACTTTCTTCAGGACAGTGATAATGCAAAGTGGGTCACAGACAATCCACAGATTGGTCTAACAAGTTGGCGCAGAATAGGAATATGTACTGAGAGACTCTAGCAATTTGACATTGCTGTGACATCCAGAGTGTGATGATTTTTCCAGGAAGTCATTTTTACTAAATCTTACTGATGTGGCTGGTGGGACAGGCTAAGACACACGACTGTACATTGAATTTCTTTAAGTTCTATTTGGTTCTTTCAAAAATTTGCCGGGTCATTTTTTTCTTTTACATCTCTTTTTTTCTTGCTCATTCTTATGATTCTACCTTTTATTTCTCTATATGGTTTGCTATTTTATAGTCAGCATTTGATGATTTCAACATGCTATGTCCCTCAGTATGTTCCTCTTGCAAGCCTCTGGTCACTATGATCAGGAGAGCTTCCTCCTATGCAATTTTCTTGCTGCTCACAGCTCCAGCTCTAAGTTCAGCTCACTGGATTTTAGGGGTGAGAAAGAATTATGACCTTTAAAGATTGTTGCATATTTCCTATGAACTCAGAACTTCATTAAGAAGAAATTTTCTCAAGGATTGGGTTGTGTAGGGTGAGGACTTTTTGGACTGGCAGCTGGCGGTGCCTCTAGGTTTCCAGTTGACATTTCAAGGGAATGGCAGAGGGGGTGTGTATGGCTGTAGCCTTTTCCTCGGGGGTCTTGTCAGGCCAAATTCATCACAATTTAGGCAGGGGCTTAGAGAAGCCACCTTATATAGCTGTGAAGTAGGGCAAAAAACTATGGTGACAAGAGCCAACTCTGTATTTGGTGACTTGTTGGTAGTCGGAAATTGGCCATTGCTATAACTTAAGGATTTGTTTTGGCGAATCGGTCGTTAGAAATTTACCAGTCCACCACCGGGCAAAACGCTCCTCCTGGTATACTCCCAGCCATCAACAACCTGCCCATACCAACAATCTGGTATGAATTCTCGACGCTACCCAGAGTGGCCACCGGCTTGTCCCTAACAGATTCACTCAGGCTGGCTTCCTCCCCTGCTGTGCCACCACTGCACCTGGGATTGTTTCTTCTCCACCTTGGCCTTCTTCCTGGCCTGTCAGAAACTTCTCCTATCCCCAACACCCGCTTTTTGTCACTCACTGACTCAAAGTCATGAATGAACCCATGGACGTTGGCAGACTGGATGTCTTCTCTGAACCGTCTTCCAGAGCTGCCTATATTACTTCCTTTAAATACTTCCTGTCTTGTGATGCCTCTTCCATTATTGCCCTGAATTTCCTAGTTGAATTTTTCTGAATTTTCTAGTTTACTGTTATTGAGCAGTTGGTGTAAACTTCACTAATGAATGTATACATTTTTACCACATATACAAATAGTGGGTGGCAACTGCTCTCTTAGACAAAATCTGAGTCTAGATGTCTTTTGTCTTGTGGTTCAAGGTGGCTCTCACATCCTCTGGTGACCTTGGGTATGTCATTCTGAGTGTGGCTCCTTACTACGAGCATATCCTCATAGCTCTCCTAAAATCTGTCCTGTAGTAAGTGAAGAATGGCTCTGGAGACCTTAACTGGAATCCTCCAGTCCTGCATTTTCGTATTGTTAAACTAGACCAGGTGATCTAGACTCTTATTTGGTGGTTTGATGTCTCGAGTCCACAATGACATTCGAAGCTCCTTGAGGGCGGGGTCTTCTCAGACAGACAACTCAGTGTAATGGAAGAAACCAGCTTCGCTGTTGGCTTATCTGGTTGGAATCTCAGCGCCACCACCTACTGGTTGGGTTTCCTGGAACACAGGCACTTGATGGACAAGACAATTTAATTGGCTTCATGAAGTCCTTCGGGAATTGTCTAAGACAAAATCTGCAGAGCTCCTGGCGCATGGTCTGGGTTCCTTGTTCTGGGGCCTGGGAGGTCTCTGGAATCCTATTTCTAGTGGTTGCAGAGCTAGTATCTATGGTCTGAGGTTTATCAGCTCGAAGGACTGGAACATTCAGTCTTCCTTAGTGATTAAACTGTGGTCAGGAGTTTCAGACCCCAGTTTCTGAGGAAACCGCACCTTGCCTCCACCTCTAAGGCCACTCCAGTTCCCAAATAGAGAGAGGGAGACGTAGTCTCTCAACACGCAGTCCTTTCCTCTCTGCTGGGCTATTTCTCTGTGACTCCCAAACTCTAGCTCAAGCCCCCATGAGGAAGTACAGGATCCCCACATGGGGCCTGGGCCAACGGTGAAAGAGCACCCTCCAAAGGGAAAAGAGAGCAGCCAGGGTCCACTAGAGCTGGGCACCCCCCTGCAGGAATAAAGGCCAGGAACCCAGGACAGCAGTGGGTAGACCTGGCATTGGGCAGATTGCTGCTTTCCTTTGCAGGAAATCATGAGACACTCCTGAAGGCTGAGTTGGTGGGAGGACGCAAGAGGTGAAGGGGATTCTAAATCTATACAGGGAACCCACTTAAGGATGAAAGGTGGGGCCAGCTCTGGGAAGATGTGATTCTGCAAAAGTCTCTGCTCCCCTGGCCTACTGGTTACTCAGAGCCTGCACCTGCTCCTCCCCCAGGGGCCTGGCAACACTTCCTTCCCACTTGCTAGGTTTCTAGGGGGTCCTAGGCACTGACCCTCTGCCCAGAGGCCACGGCCCCAGACCCAAGGTTTGTTCTTGGGATTTCTCTATCTGTTGTTGCCAGATTCTGCTCTGGGATAGAAACAGGCCTAAAACTCACCAACAAATTCTGGTGTCCCAAAAATGTGCTTAAATTCAACTCCATCTTCTATTTCGTGAGCCAGGCCAAAGTCAATCAGCTTGATGTGTGGAATGGGAATATTCTTGTCTAACAACATAATGTTTTCTGGCTGGAGAATTAAAAAAAGGAAAAAGATGCTAATTAAAGTCCTATTATGTGTTTTTGTTTTGGGGTCTGGTGTTCTTTTTTAGGAGACTATCACAGCACAACTCTCTTGTTTTTCTGTCCTCGGTTTTCCCCAGTGTTGTTCCAAAACAGGAGAGGACAGGGGACAAGGCTGTGGTTTTACCAAATGTGATATTCAGAGGAGAACAGCTTTGATTTCCTTTCTGTCTCTGTGTGGCAGAGTCCTTTAATGCAGTACCTTTGTTTCCCCACATGTCAGATGGGGTCAACAGATAACTTGCAGCGTGTCCCATAAACAAAGCCATCTCTCTGTGTGTGTTGGGGGCAGGAGCATCAAGGCTTACTGACCTCGGGCTTCCTGAACACCTCGTTCCCCTGGACAATAGCTTCCTGTTGACCACACTCCCTCCTCTAGCCCAGCTATAGAGTCTACACTTCTTTCTGTGATGCACTAATTTTGGCCCTCAGCAGGACTGGGGGGCGGTGTACCTGATTTCCAGGGAAAATACCAGCCCCCTACGCAGGCTATTTCCAGCCCTGCAAACAGCTTCTGGGTCTCACAGGACAATGCAGGTTGATGGGGGCCCTCGTGAATTCCCCGCTGCCACTGAGGCTGGAACCTTGTCCTGAGCTTTCTCCTCACAGCACCCAGACTAGGGAGGGAGGCAGCTCCCCCTGATTCACCCTCTTTCTTCCACTCCCCCCACAACTCTCTTAGATGCCATTCAATTCGGAATGTCCCACCGTGTGTGGGGACGCACACCTGTACTCCCAGTACTCTAGGAAACTGAAGCAGGAGGAACACAAGTTGGAGCCCAGCCTAGGAATCTGGCAACTTAGTGAGATCCTGTCTCAAAATAAAAAAATCTTAAAAGGGATGGGGATGTAGCTCAGTGTGAAGGCCCCGGGTTCAGTCCCCAGAACTGCAAGAATAAAATAAAGGAATGTCCCTCCAGATACTCAGCTACAAAAAAATTTGTACCTAAATATTCATAGCAACATATTCACAGTGGCCCCAAAGTGGAAAATGTCCATCAAGCGATGAATAGATAAACAAAATGCGACATACCTATATCACATACAATATTGATATATGAATACTAATTAACCATAAAAAAGGAATCAAGTACTGATTTATGCTACTGCACAGATAAATCTTGAAAGCACTGTGCTTAAGTGAAAGAAGCCAGACACAAAAGGCCAAATATCATAAAATGTCCAGAATAGGCAAATCCAGAGAATCAGAAAGCAGATTAGTAGTCACCTAGAAATAGGGGAGATAAGGGAGTGACTGCTAATGGGACTATGGTCTTTTGGGGGTGACAAAAATGTTCTAAAAATATACTATAAATGATTGTGGTGTTGATTCTATAACTTTGTAAATTGTACACAGGTGGGTGAATTATATGGCAGATGAATACAGTGCAACAGTTTGTTATATAAATCATCAAATGTTTAAGAAAACTGGACGAGTCCCTTGCTCAAAGCGCAGAAAGGTTTCCCACCGTGCGCCTGTGTGCCTCCATCTGCGCCACCTGGAAGGCCTTGCTGTCCATCTCCACCAGGCAGAATTCTGCAGAGACCACCTGAAGCCCTTCCCCTGACCCCCAGACCGCATTCTGCCCAGGCCTCTGTGCTTATCTGGATCTTTCTGCTAGGACGTTTGACTTGCTCTCCCTGCCTACCAGCCTTTGCTATCTCCACTGAGCTCCCCTAGCTGTCCCTCCTGGGAGGAAGAATTCAGGTCTTGTCCCTGCTGTGCAATCCCTGGTGGCGGCATGCTGAGTGTGGATTAGAATTAGGGGACTCCCCTCTCCCAGGCCCCTGGCTCCCTGAAGTCTCTGTGACCTCCTGTCACAGCAGTTGGAAACTTTCACTCAAGGGAGCTGGCTAAGGCCCTCCGCTGCATTTTTTCCACCTTAAAAAAAAAATAAAATAAAATAAACAACACATTTCCTGTGCATTTAAAAAGCTTGTTTATACTTCTTCCCCTCTAGAGATTACTCTCCACTTTATTTTGAAAATGTGTCAAAGTCCTTTCCCAAGGCAAAGCCCATTCTCAGTCCCTGCAAAAAAGAGAGTGAAGGCAGCTGGAGGTCAGGAGAAAGGATCCTGGCAGGTGGCTCCACTCTAGTTTTCCTGACCCGTACCATCTGTGGCTGTCCATGGACGCCCCCCAAAGGCCTTGACAGCCCCTGCAGTAAGCTGCACCCTCCATGCCTGGTACCCATAATCTCCCAGGCAGGAAGCATCTCCTCATTTCAATCCTCTGTCTCCGGCCCTAACACACAGCAAGTGGCTTCTCCCAACTGGAACACTGTTCCTGCCCCAAACCTAATTCCTCCTCACACTTCACGAAGACAGCACCTCCTCCAGAAGGTCTTTTGTGGTCTCCCCGTTCCTGCCGGCCTCCTCCACCGGGTGGAACCGGTCTTATTATCTGTCTGTCCCTCTCCCATGGACGGCAAGCTTCTATAGGGTTTGTTTCTCTGTCGTCTCCCCAGAGCTTGGGGTAGAGTCTGGAGGCCGCGGGTGCTCAATCAGTGCGCTATTGATCAAGCCCCTGCAATATGCACGACCTAGCACAAACCCTAGGATGACATACTGTACACCACATTCGTCTCTCGGCTACCTCACAGGGTGGGTGTCACTGCTCCTCTCTGCAGAAAAAGCAGCCGAGACTGTAACACTAGCTAGCGGACACAGCAATTGCAACATTTACCTGCCAGGCGGCAAAGCTTGGGCTACTACCCGCTAGACTAAACGACCCCCTTTCCCGGCTTCTTCTTTCTGGGGGTCTTGTGACTTTACCCCGGGGAGAAGTGGCCACAGTGCTTCAGCAGGCAACCCCACCGCAGAGTGCTGCTCTTCCAGCTCACACGTGTGGCTCCTGGGCCACGTGTCGAGCCCAGACCTCAGGGCCTCAGGACCCCTTGAGCTGGGTGTCCTCATCTCAGATGAGAAGGCAGAGGTCCTGCTGAGAGAGGACCCAGGCCAGGCCTGGATAAAGGAACATGGCCCGAAGGGGTGCTCTGGGAGGTGGCCATGGGACAGCAGTAAGGCTCTCCTGGGCCATCAGGACCTGGTTCTTGTCCCCACTCACTCATTGGGCCATTTGGATCAGGTGCCCCTGAACACTCAGATCTGGGAGCAGAAAGAAGCCATGGCCTTTCTGCCATCCAACGCTGTCTCTGCTTCCTTTCTGGGCCACCAAGGGGATTCCAGTGTAGTCAGCAACTTCGACCCTGCATCTGCAGATCCTTCTGCTTTCCAAAAAACCTCTTTATTGCAGTCTCAACCTCTCCACAAATGGCCCAGTGATGGCTAGGAGCCATGGTAGGGACTCACATTTACCACACATTTACCATGCCAAGCTCCATGCTACCATACCGCATGATCCTTGCGGCCACCCTGAGTGGCAGGCATCGTTAGCACCCTCATTTCACAGATGAGGGGACGGGGGCCCAGAGAGCCACATGGCTTGCCCAAGGTCCACCATCTCAGAATTGCAGAGTCAGGGCGGGCTTCCCTGGTAGTCCAGCCTCTTCCCTCCCCACCGTACCTCCCAGTCTCCTTAAATGTCTTCAGGGATCACTCTGACCACACTGACCACCAGAAAAAGCCCAACACTCTGCCTAGAGTCTGAGACACTAACAACTTGGCACAAGCTTCCCAAGGTGTCTCCCCAGCCTCACTGCCCCTTCTTGCCTGGACCTGCTCTTCACCCCTTTGTGGGAGGTGGTCATGCTTGAAAGGACCCCTAGATGCCTTCCCTTCGCTGGCTGTTCACCTTGCCTTCGCACGTTCAAAGGGTTGGGGCTAGGGACGCTTCCCCTAATCTTCACCCCCACCATCACCGACACTTGCTGGCAACCCTAAACTGCAGGCTGTCTGTAATCTACTGTGCCACTTCGGCAGGTGGTAGCCTTCTCCCTGGGGAAATTCGATTCAATTGTTGTTGTTATTGTTGTGTTGGCACTGGGGATTGGACTTAAAGGACCTCATGCAGGCTGGGCCAGTGCTCTACTGCTGAGCTACATCCCGGCCCTTTTTATTTTGTTTTGCTTTAAAGACAGAGTCTTGTTAAGTTGCCCAGGCTGGCCTCGGACTTTCAATTCTCTGCTTCAGCCTCCAGAGCAACTGGGATTACAGGCTCAATTCAGTTCTAAGGTTCACGGCCTTGCCTATGGTGTCCTGCATGCCGTATATTCCACTAGTTTTGCAAAAATAAACGGAAAGAATCAGAGTCGGTGGCCCCACAGAAACCCTCCACTACCACTAGGGGCGCTAGAGTGCCTCCTCCCCACAGTGCTGAGAGAGGACGGCTCAAGACTCATGCAGGGTCTGTAAACGAGCTGAGGATCAGCAGAACAGCAGTTTCCCCAAGGGCTAGCCTTTGCTTCTCTCACCCCAAACAGAACAGGGTGAAACTGCAGTTCCGGCTGTACCACCCAAGGCCTGTGAGTTTACACAGGTCACTTTCTGTCTCCCAGCCTCAGCCCCCAGCTCTAAGGCAGACACTGGTTGCCATCCCAGGCCTCTCCAGGCTCGAGGCTCAGTGCTTTCAAGGTGAGACAAACCCTCAAGCTTCCTGGGCAAATTTCCATTGCTCTGGCTGCAAGGTGAGATGTGAAAAGGCTGTCTTCCACCCCAGATTTGGGAGGAAGAAGAGGCCACTGTGGTCACCGGTGGCTGGGCCTACCAGGCCATCCGCGGGGGTAGCACAAGCCTCTCCATACTCCCTTGCACCTGTCCTTCTCCCCGCTCCTTCACCTCAGTCACATACTTCACCCGCACACCTGAGCTCACCTCCACAGCACCCTATCCGGAGGAAGGGATCAAATTCTGTAGATGCTGCTCCTGCTGGGGGTGGAACTTCCCTGCCTGTCAAAACAGACCTACCCAAGCCCTGCACCCTGGGAGCTCTGCCCTATGGCTCTGCCAGAGATGTCTGCTGTGGTACCAATAGGAAGCTGGTCCTCCAAGGGGTCCCTTGTCCCCTGAGTCCAACACTGCACCAGGAGCTGGTGCAGGATCAGCACCCTCAGGGACACTGCAATAAAGTGGGCTTGGGATCAGACAGGTCTGGCTTCAAATCTCAGCTCTGCCACTCACAATGTGAAACCTGGGCAAAGTCACTGGATCTCTTGCAACCCGAGTCTGTGCAAGCTCGACAGCATCTGGCAAGGCACAGAGTGGCTCTGAGGGTTTGAGAGATGACCCACGTAGATGCTGCAGAGACTGCACAGAACAGCAGCTGTGTTTGCTCGTTCTTTTCTGGAAGGCGGCACTCACATCCACCCTGGGGACTCAGCCTGAACCCCACAGAATCCCTGCACTCAGCTGAAGAAGAGCGTCTCCCCTCATGGGCCCCTGTTTTCTGCTTCCCTCCTTCCGCTCTGATTCGCCCCCAGCATCACAATGTTGGGGCTGCAGGGATCTTAGGGGTCCTTTAGCCACTTCACGTCACAGAGCAGCCAGAGAGGGCAAGAAGCTCCCCAGGTCGCTGAGCAGGAAGCAGAGACCAAGCCAGTTGAGCCAGGCCAGGGTCCCTTCTGGACACCCTCACAGCCCCCCTGCTGCAGTGAGGCTGCTCAGCTCAGCAGCGAGGTCTGTGCTATGGGGACAGGGAGCTGCCTGCAGCGCCTCAGTGGCAACGCAAGCCAGGCCTCGGATGGCTCCACAGTGCTGGGCAACCTGAGAAAGTGCTGCTCACTACAGGCCTCCATGGGCAGGTGAGACATCCCCTTCTGTGAGCCTCTGCACGGCTGATGCCCAATACCCACATCTGTCGGGCATTCAAGGGCTTCCTGCCCTTCTCCTACCACTGCCAGCTCACCCTCTGGTGCGTCTGCTACCTCCTCATCCCCACTCCGATCTGCAGTCCACTCTGCCAGAGAGCCTTCCCTGGGCTCCTTCTGCCTCTCCGCCCAACCCCACCACCTACGCTGGAACACAGGCTGTGACCTGCTCCCTTTCCCCACGCACAGGATCTGTTCCCACTCAGGGGCCTGCATGGCACCCTGTCCACACCTCCGGCAGAGCGCCAACTTCACCGTAATCCCTCCCTTCCATGTCCTGTCCCCCTGTGCTAAGGCCCCGGGGGGACAACAGGGCCTTGCCTCTCGTTCCCATCCCCAGCCCCCAAGAGAGCCTGGCGCTGTGGACATTGGCTCAGTCACCATTTACCAGATGGATAAGTGAACCAGGGAACATACTCCTGCACACCGTGCCTTTGGAGAATCCATGAGGCACAGGCCTTGGACTCTGGATCCCAGCCCAGCTCTGCCAACTGCCAGCAGCAGGGGCGGAGCTGCTGGGAGAGCTACATACCCTGCCTGGGCTGCTGCCTTCTCGCCTACAACCGAGGGGTCCTCACCAACCCTAACTTGAGGGGGTTACTACGAGGCTCAGAAAAGGTACAAAAGGTGGCCTGGTGCCTTTTTCATCATCCCTGTGATTATGAGATATGACTGAAAACTATGGTGGATGCTCAAATTTTAAATTGTATTACAGTAGAAGATGCGCCGTCATCCCTTCAGAGTACCGCACCTTACTCCCAACACACGCATCCCATCTTTCTCTGTTCTTTTCTTTCTTTCTTCTGTTTTGTTGAGAGTAACCTTAACCCTGGGATGGTAGGGCCCACGGTGCCTGCTGGGACAGACACGCACAGTACTTCGGCGGCCATCAGGCTGTGCCGGGTTCAGATGGGACAGCAGTGGGCGGCTGGGAGCAGCAAGAGGCCTCTGAGCAGCTCCCAGGGATGGCAAAGCACAGCAGTTTTGTTTCAGTTTTCTCATCTGTAAAATGCGATCATGCCTGCCTCCCAGACTAAAAATGATGTTCCCTGTGTACCTCTGTGTCTCAGAGCCACACCAGTTCCTAACTCTCAAGTGCAGGTGCACTCTATAGCAATTCACAATATACAAATTATTACTTTTTTTTTTTTCCGGTACTGAGGATCGAACTCAGGACCTTGCACTTGTGAGGCACGCGTGGTGTCACTGAGCTACTTCCCCGGTCCTACTATTATTATCCTTGCCATATAGGGGGTTAAACCCAAGGGTACCCTACACTGAACCACATTCCCCCATCCTTTCTATTGTTTATTTAAGACAGGGTCTTACTAATTTGCCCAGACTGGCCTTGAACTTGTGATCCTCCTACCTTAGCCTCCTGCATATCTAGGATCACAGGCATGTGGCACAACACCCAGCTATACAGATTAACTATTTTAAAATATGAAGTATAATTTACTAGGAAGAGAAAACAGTATAACCAGATAAGAAATTAACTGTGTAAAGAATAAATATATAGTACAATACAGATCTTGGATTAACTGTGTAAAAAGGGTGACCTGAGAAAGTAAGTAGTCTGGACTATTATAATCACAAAATAAAATAAAAGTTGATGACACCCAGCTATGGTTCGAGTTTCTTCTCTGGCTAAGTTCAAGTCCCTGAATGATCTTGGGCAAGTTACTAAACTGCTCTGAATCCTAACTGCCTTGTAGATTTAAAAAAAAAAAGTGATAGACCAAATGTTGTGGCACACATCTATAATCCTAGCACTTGGAAGGCTGAGGCAGGAGGATTTCCATGAGTTTGAGGCCAGACTGGATTATATAGTGAGACCCTGTCTCAAAAAAAGAAAAACAAGTGACAATAGGGGATGGTAATGCAGCTCAATGGTACAGTTCTTAACATGCAAAAGGCCCTGGGTTTGATATCCAGTAACACACGCACAAAATGACAATTCCTTCTACTTAATGAGGATCAAATTTTTAAAAAAAGAAATAATCATGATGCATCCTAGAAAGTGCTATATATATCTAAGCATTATTGTTATGGTTATCATTCTCATGAAAGCTTGACCAGCAGTCCTGCTCACAACATAGACATAAGAACAGCTCAAAGGATGATTTGGGCCACTGAGGAACTGGGGTTTATGTTTTGGAGTGCCCTGCTCGGGAATTCACTGTTTACATCTATCAAAAGCCCCCTAGGAATTCTGGGCTCCTGGCTCATATACAATTTTAATCATTTCACCCAACTTGTTCTTTTTGTTTAAAATACCATCAGTCCTGAGGGCTACTTTGCATCTCAGAGTTCTCCAATCAGATCAGGCTGAGGTGGGGATGGGAGAGGAGGAAGGAGAGGTCCACACGCAGGGAAATTTCCAAATCTGAAATAAGCACAGAGCCTCATACAGACACCCTGCACGAGGCCTTTATTTGTGTTGTGATCATACACGAGAACAAGGTTTCTGGCAGGTCCCGAGCTCCCCTTCCTGGTGACTGTCCCTGCCTGATGCATCCTGGCACTGAGGGACAGCCAGCCTCAGTATCCCTTCCATCGATGTAACTCGGGGCAAGATCAGTGGTGCCCACCACCCCCACCTGCCCACACCTGCGGTGAACTCACAACACACACCAGCTTCGTCTCCGCTCCTTGGAAGCAGGCGTGTATTGGACAGAATTTGTTCGTTTTTATTTGGAGACTCACTGCATCTTCCTGTAGTGGACAGTGGACCTCGGGAAGGGAGGGGCCATGTGACATTAATGTGTGTCATTCTCCTGCTTCAATACTGTTCACATCAATGAATTGAGCTCAGTCTGCAGCTGCTTTGCATTATCCAGGTCAGACGGGAAAGGGTCCTGGATATCCATGAGCACATTCGGTCTCCATCCGTCCCTCCCTCCCTCCAACACTGTGTGACTCATCAAATGTCAGAAGGCCACTGCAGAAAGTGACTTGTAAGGAGGAGTGCTCTGGGCAGAAACGCGAACAAAGGGCAACAGAAGGAGAGGGGCAGGTCGGTTCTTAGTTATGCCTTATGGAAGTTCGCAAGGATAACAAGTGCTTCCTGGAGGAAATGGCATTTCTGCCAGCCTTGAAGGATGAGTAGGACACCCAGGGGGAGGAAAAGGAAGAGGAGCAGCATCCTGGATAGGAACAACGTAAACAGAGGGGACAGAGGCCAGAATACACATCTGTGGTCTTGCTACCTGTGGCTCATGCTTTGGGGTGTGCAAGTTTGAATGAGGCCAGGAACAGGGTGAAGACCCTGCAGGAGAGGCCCAAATCCACCCATGCAATTCTTCATCCTATGGGTAATAGGGTTGCACTGCAGATTTTTGGGCAAGAACTTGTCATGATCTGTTTTTACATTAAGTTGTTCACACGCTACTCTCGGCAACGAGGCTGGGAACGAGTCGTGAACATCCAGGGGCCTGACCGTCCCTCACACCTGGCCGGACGTAGGAGGAGCTCATCAGATAGCCCCCGAGGAGAGGATGATCATATGGCAGAGGGGAGTCAGGGAGCCGGCCCCCTGGCAGGGCGAATGTAGAGAGAGGGTTACCAGTGGACCATGGAGACAGTGCAGTGGCTGGCTCCCAGAGAAAGAGCAACAGGACACAGGCAGGAGAGGGAGAAGCTCAGATCCATCTTGGGAAGGGAAAATCGGGAGGAAAATGTGGATTTCAGATGGTAGGAAGCCACATGGAATCAAGAAGCTTCCCAAAGTTACCAGCTGACCCTTCTGCACCATCCAGCAGTGGTGGAAAGCTCCAGCCGGGAGGCACACACACCCACGTTTGGGCTCCCGGAAGAGTCTCCCTAACCGTGAGGCGATCGCTCCTCATCACTGCCCAAAGTTGCCCAGCTGCGCCTGCACCAAGGATCCCACGCGTGGGGAGTTGGAAAGCTCACCATCCACACGTTATCAGGCTATGTGGCCGTGGGTGCGGGTTAGCCTCCTCACCTCCCGGGGAAACCCAGCCTGCCTCCAGGTCATGGAAAATATCCAGAACGAGCCCCGAAAGTAGATACCAGCGCGGCCACCAATCTCAGCTCTCTGCTGACCCGTGTAAAACAGCACTAGCAGGCAGGGTCTGCTGTCCTGGTCTATTGGAACCCAAATACTTCAACAAGAGCTATGTTTTGTTTTCTCTCCATTCTGGAAAGAGAAATAAGAACAGCGTCTACACCAGAGCACCTATTCCTCATTCAGCACTTCATCCTGCTTCTCTCTAACCCTCTTACAACAACTCTGTCAGGTAGCTGGTGTTATTTGCATCAAGACTGAAAAACTGAGGTTCTGATGTATCCTGGTTCAGGGCAGATCAGGGACGGAACCTCCAAGCCAGTGGTCCCCCCGCTGCAGTAAGCGGTCATAGAAGCACGGTGACCCTGCTAAGTCACGAGGCCCTAATGGCTTCAGTGATTCCTCCTACCTCTGCCAGCACCACTGGAGAAAAGACAAAGGAGTTATGTGGAGGAGGCCATTTGGAGCCAGCAAAGATAAGAGAAAACAGCAGGTTAATTGTCCATGGCCTTATGAGGAAGGAGACAGAGGTACAATCCAGGCAGAGCACTTCCTGCTCGGTGCATTGCCACCCTGAGGTCCAAAGGCCTTCCCAGGCCTCTCCCTCCTCTGACGCAATTTCACTCTGGGAAACTGGAGGGAAACTCTGCAAGGTGTCCTCTCTGGGAAGAATTCAAGCTACGTGACGTTAAGCGCCAGGAGCGGGGACCACACGGGCATAGCCGCTGTGGGACTACAGCCACACCACACCCTCTCCAGGCCAGTTCCCCACACCAGAACTTGGGCTCACCCCGTACTCTGCCCTTTCCCTCCTCTCTGCATTGAATCCGGCACCTGCTCAAGCTCAGGTTGAATCACTCCTCCCATGTCTCTCTCACCCAGATAATGGCTTCAGCCCCCGCTCCATCCATCCTCCCAGCTGGCGGGATCATTCAAACACACACCTGCTCCCCTGCCCCCACATCTCTCAGGGTCAAGTGCAGCCTCCTTGGCTCAGCTCCCACTCCCGTTGCCTGCCTTCTGCCCTTCTCCTGGCCTCTTCTCAGCTACTCAGCACACAGTCCCCTGGCCTGCCAGGTGCTGAGTGCATTGGGCCGTTTCGGAACCATGTACGCAATTTTCTCTTTCTTCTTTTCCGGGGAGGGAAATAACAAGAACAGCTTCTATTACAGAGCACCTCTCCCAGGAAGCCCTCTCTGATACCCTAACCTGACCGAGAAGCCCCCTCCTTTGGGCTCCCCTGTGCTTTCCCCATCACAACACTTAGAGCTCTTGATCCTTCCTTTCTGTGTCCTCCACTAAGTTCCCTGGGAGCAAAGAACCGGGCTCAGACAGGGCCTTAGTTGATTTTGGATCTGCAGCAATATCTAGGCACCAGCACGGTGCTTGAAAGAACAGGGGCACAAAATGGTCTCCTCCCTGTAAACATGGGTCTGTCTGATCCTGAGTTCAAGGATCTTCATGCATCAGATATCTGCAACGGCTCAGTCGTCTGTGCAGCCAAGCTGTTGCTAAGGGAGGCAATTCTTCTCCTCTGACCACATTCTTTCTTCACAAAGTCCTGTGCGGTCACAGTGAACTTTCCCGACCCTGAGTACCAACGACCACAAAATGATCAGTGGGCCCTGGAAGCAGTTCTATGGCCACAGTTTGGGACAGGGTGGGAGAGGGCAGCCAGCGGTCTCCGGGCTCTGAAAGTTATAGCCTCAGGTGGAGGCAGGCGGGAGGCTGTGCTGAGCTGGGTCTCGAGCTCCAGCAACCTTCCAAATCTGCCCAGGACTTCATTCTTTGGTGCTCAAAAGTTGTCTTGTGACATGGGTTTCAAGTTTTCCGTCATCGTCTACTTATAAACTATGTCCCACCTGCTCCCTGGAAGCGAGAAAGTGCTTGTGAGTGATTAAGAAGATTCTTAGCTGGGCGTGGTAGTGCATGCTGTCACCCCAGTACTGCGGGAGGCTGAGGCAGGAGGATTACAAATATAAACCCAGCCTGAGCAATTTAGAAATTTAACGAAACTCTGTCTCAAGATGTTAAAAAAGAAAAAGGCCAGGGAGGTAGCTCAGTGTGAAGGCGCTGGGTTCAATCGCCAGTACCTAAGTGCTGGTTCTTTTCCTTTCTTCCTCTTACTGACCTTGAGATCAAAGTGAGCGATTTTCTTTGTGTGTAGGTAGTTCACCCCATCCAGGATCTGTTTAATGAAGCTGGTGGCCTCCTCTTCGCTCAGTGACTCTTTCTGGGCCAGGAAATCGAAGAGCTCTCCTCCAGACACCCTGTAAGATACCAGCGGAGAGGCCCAGCTGTCAAGCACTGCAGGCTCGAGGTTAGGCCAATGGGTTTGGTCCTGTGCCCCTCTCCAGGTTCCCAGGGAGGCCTAGACCAGAGACTTCCTTTAATTCCATTTGTGGTCTTTTTATTCTTCACTGCCAAGGGCAGGTTGTTGCTGCAGCCTCTGCTAACTCTCTAGGTGGCAGAGATTCCCAAAATCCCAGACACTGTGGGATTAGGAGCCAGGGCCTTTGGGAAGTCCTCAGGTGGGATTAACACTCTCTCATAGGAGACCCCAGAAAGCTTATTCACCCTGCCACCTCATGAGGCTCCTGAGAGAAGATGTTTGTCTATGAGGAACAAGCCCTCACCAGACACCAAATCTGTGGGTGCTTGGATCTTGGGTTTCTCAGTCTCCAGAAGTATGCGAAACAAATTTCTATTTTTACAATCCACCAAGTTTATGCTGTTTTATGTAACGACCTGAATGGACTAAGAAAGAATTTGGTGCCAAGAGTGGGGTGTGACTGTGACAAACACCTAATAAATGCAAATGTGGATTTGGAACTAGATAAGGAGGAGAGGATAGAAGAGTTGTAAGGTGTCTGTTGGGCAAAGTCTACATTGCCAGGAGTGGACCACAAAGGGCAGTGCTGGAAAGGGCTCAAAAGGTGAAGGGACAGTCTCAGCCTTCCGAGAGAATACTCAGTGGCTGCAAACAGAATTTTGGTAGAAATACAGATAGTAAAGTGCATTTGGGGGAAGCTTTGGATGGAAATAAGGGACATGGTCTTGGTCAGTAAAGGAAAGGCATCCGTGCTGTAAAGTACCAGAGAACTGAGCTGAACTGTGTCTGTGCACCTGTGTTTTGTGGAAGGTTGAATTCAGGAGTGACAACATTGGATACTTGGCTAAGGATATTTCTAAGCACATTGTTGAAGGAGTGGCCTGTGTCCTCTCAACGTCTAACAATGAAATAGGAAAAGAGAGAAACAATTTCAAGATAGAATTATTAACTAAAAAGGAAGTTTAAAAACCCTCATCCTATTCATATTAGAAAAAAATAAGAAAACTTGTTTAGGAGAAAGCTGAAGTGTGCCCATGGGTTGCCTGACAAGACGATTAGAACAGACTGGGCAGCTCAAGGGAAGCCAGGTGCTATTCATCAAGACAACAGGCAGCTTAGCCATCTAAACAGAAGCTGGGACCTACTGTCCAAGACAATGCAAGAAAGGCCCCAACACCATGTCAGAGGTCATGACCCTCTCTCGTATAGGTCCACAGTGCCATGGCCAGAAGACAGAGCCCCGTCCCAGGAATCTCCAGCGCTGCCCCCACACTGTGGGCTCTGCTCCCCAAACCTTATTGCCACACTTCTCAGCTGTATGAGGTGTGGCCTCCCCCGGCCTCCCACGGTGCAGGCTCCAGGCCAAGCAAAGCTGTGGGGGTGTAGCTGCCTCCACCTGGATTTCAGGGGATGCCCCCAGAGAGCTGGGGGTAGGGGCACCATGACAATGAGCTGGCCCTGAGTCCTCAGACCTGCTCAGCCTTGGGGTGTGATTCTAGCCCAGAGAGCTAAAGGTGGGCAACTCCATGAGCTGTGCCAGGCAAAGCTAAGGGGCAGGACACCCGAAGCCATGGGGCAGGACCTCCGTTCAGAGGGCCTGAAGGGCAGAGCACAAAGCCAAAACCTACTCTGAAGCCATCAGAGTTTGGACTGATGTGAGTTCGGTCCCTCTATTCTCTCCTACATCTCTGCCTTGGAAGGGGAACAACTACCCTACTCCTGTCCCACCATCGGATTCTCGAAGCATGTAAAGTGGTGAATGCCACAGCTCCACAGCTGAAGAGCGATCTGCCTCAGAATGAACCAGATGAATCTTATCCATAACCAGTTTCGAGGTCACGTGGGAGTTAGTTAAGACCTTTGGTACTTTGAGGACGGAATGAATTTTACACTGAAGAGGACGTGCATATTTGGGGCCAGGACGGGATGCTGTAGTCTGAATGGACTGAGAGAGAGGACACAGAGGGGCAAGTACTGGGAGATGCTAGAGAAAGGTTCTGGACCTGCTACCAACCTCGAACAATTCATTTCCTTTCTCTACTTGGGCCTCCATTTCCTTTCCTGCAAAATAAGCAGACTATACAAGATGACCCCTACAGTCTCTTTTCTTTATAAAACACAGCCTCTTCACGGGTTCAAGAGAATCTAGGCACCTTCCCTAACTTAAACATAAGACCCCATTCATTATATACAATGTCTAAATACTACATAATACTACTGATTTTTTGATAGTTTTCTTTTTACACATTCCACACTCTTCCACCCTAAGGTTGATATGATGGGAAGACCCACAGGGCAAAAAGCCTGGGACTTAGGACGGCCAGATAAAATAGGAGGTCTTGACCTGGTCAGTCTGGCAGCCTACGGGGCTTGTTTACTCTCTGACAGATGCCAGGTGTCCAGCCAGCACGTGCTGCTCCAACGATGGGAATGCGCCAAGGTCACCACAGGAGAAGATCTGGGGAAGAGATATGAGCCGAAGGGGCTCATCTACAGAGCATGTGTGAAATGCAGATCCCCAGGCCCCAGCACAGACTTCAACAAATTAGATTCTCCAGCAGTCACACCTAGGAAGCTATATTTTTATAACAAAAAATCCACATAATAAGAGTAGTTCATAATCCCTGGAAACTTACTCTGTGTTCCATGATATATATATATATATATATATATATATATATATATATATATATATATATATATATATATATATATATATATATATATATATATATATATATATATTATCTCATTTAACACAATAACCTACAAGCTAAGGACTATTATTTTTCTATTTCATAGTTAAAGAAACAGAGGCTCAGAGAAGTTAGAATCAGGATTCAAGACTGGGCAGAATAACTCTCAATCACCATATTATACTGAGTTTCCTCAAATGATTTCTTCTTTTTCATCCTTTATTTTTCCTCCTCTTCCCTCTTCTTCCTATTCTCCTTTTTTAGTAATGGCACTGAGGATTGAATCCAGGGCCTTCACTCTGATTTACTTCCCCAGCCTCAAAAAAAAATTCTTTTTTTTCCTTTAAGACAGGGCCTCATTAAATTACTAGGTTTCCCAGGCTGGGCTTGAGCATGAGATCCTCCTGCCTCAGCCACACAGAGTGCTGGGATTACAGATATACACCACCGTGCCCAGCCTCAGATGATTTTAATATGGCCAGAATGGCTGTGTCCTGCATTTAGGAATTATTCTCTATTACCTACTTTGTTCTAAATAAAGAATATAAAAATCTTCTTTGCTTTAGAAATGTCCATAAACATGGCTTGGCTCACTTAATAATATAATCTGAGTATCACAAAAACTAGAACAATTGGGCATGATGCTATATCACAGGAAGTACACAGCAATGTTTGTGACATGCAGTGACATAAAAACTTGAATCAAAGTCCACCTAAGGCTCTTATTCAGTGCTATCAATAGCTCTTTCACTTGATCTTAGCCAAAAGGCCTCGAAGCAGTCAATAGTACTTTCTATAGTGACAGAAGCTTTTCTATATACACAAACTGTCTAAAACACTAGCTAATAGTCAGTGTTACATGTGTGCTTGAAATATGGCCAGTGTAGCCAGGTGTAGTAGGGCACTCCCATAATCCTAGCACTCTGGGAGGCTGAGGCGGGAGGATCACAAGTTTGAGCCCAGCCTAGGCAATTTAGCAACTTAGCAATTTAACAATTTAGCAAGACCCTCTCTCCACAAAAATTTAAAATGCTGGGAATGCATCCAAGTGCCAACTCAGGGCTCAAACTCAGTACCACAAAGAAAGTAAAGAAAGAGAAAAGACGGAAGGAAGGGTGTCTTTGAACTGAATTAAATTTTATTTAATTCTCATTAATTTTAGTTTAAAAACTGAAGCAATCTATTTTCCAGTAAACACAACTTTATTGTTTTTTTTTTTTACCCCAGCACTGGGGATCGAACTCAGGACTTTATGCTTTCCAGACAGGCATAGCACCACTGAGCTACATACCCAGCCCGCAACCTTAATGTTGAAACAGGATTACATTTCATTTTAACCACTGCCTCACATACAAGCTGAGATGTACTAGAAGTGTAAAACACACACCAGATTCTAAAGTCTTAGTATGAAAAAAAGAATGTAAAATATCTATTAAATTTTTACACTGATTTCATGTTAATGTTAATGTAGTTAATACTTTATATATATATTTGGTTAAATAAAAATATTATTAAAATTAATTCACTTGTTTCTTTTTACTTATTCAAGGTGGCTTCTACAAAACCCAGAATGACATACACAGTTGGCATGACATTTCTCTGGGCCAGCACCAGGAGGAAGGTCCGGCCTCTGGAGCTCACCACCAGTTTACAGGGGCTACAGGAGATAGAGGAATGTGTTAAACAGCACCACAGAAGGAACAGGTCAAGTCCAGATAGCTGAATAATCAACAGGCCCTAGCTTTTCCAACACATCAATGGCATAAAAAATGAGGAAGAACAGAGAGAAGGCAGAAGGGGGAAGAAAAGGTGAGATAACAGGGTGCAGCACCCCCTGCTCAGAGTGAGCTGGGTGCAGCTGAAGTGACTGCCTTGGTGTTGGGGATGAAGGTGGTACAGTTTTCTCAGGGTCACACGGTGAGGTCATCCTGTGCCCCTCCTCCTCCCAGTCCATGTCCTGCAGCAGCTGCTTCAGGTGTGGCCTTGAGTGTGCTCTGCAGGCTGGGGTCAAAGGGCCAGGTTGGGGACCTGGTCCTTCTACAACAAAGGGGGTGGGGTATATGCTTGTGAAACCTGAGTGAGAAAACAAAGTCTTGTCACTGCCTTCTGGTGGGGTGGGGGAGGGACTAGGGTCGGGATGGGAGCTCATCATGAGACACGAGACAAGGGCTCTGAGATACCTGCCAAGCCCTGAAGTGAAAAGCACCACTGCTACGTGCTTTCCAAACCTCTCACTTGAGCCTCACCAGCCACCAGGGGTATAGATGGAACCGCTGTCCCTATCTGTCAGAAGATGAAATAGAGGTCCAGGAGAGCAAGTGATTGCCCAAGGTCACACAGTTAGCAGTTAGTAGTGTGTCCCCTTCACACGGTCTCTCCATGTCACAACGTGTGAGTGACTGATGCTCAAAGGAACGACTTGTGCCAGTCATGGTGGTGCACGCCTGTCAACCCTGCTCTTGGGATGCAGGAGGATCACCAAGAGTTCAAGGTCAGCCTGAACTGCATAGTGAGGCCCTGTCTCAAATAAAAAAGGAACAGCTTGCAGCACCCCCACCTGGGAGGGCAGGGCTAACAACACTGTCCAGCTGCCTCAGTGCCCCCTTGCTCTGGGCTTTGGGATGGGTCTGTCTCCCCAGCTACATCCTCTTTGCTGCCACAAGACCTAGTGTGAGAAAGCTATTCAGACTTTGGTGGATAAAAGAACCAAGGAAATAAAACACTAAAACTATCAATAAGATGTAGAAAAGTAGCAGTATAACTATCTGATATACCACAGAGACGGAGCCTCACATGGCCTATCTGGAGGCCTTTGCCAGTGTTCAGATCCATGGTGTTACGTCACAGATGCAGGGACCTCAGCCGCACCCTTGTCCTTTATTCCCAGCCCCAGGCCATGCGAAATGACGCTGCAACCTCAGGGGAATCTGTCAGACTAAAATAATAACCCTACTAATCCTGCCTTAAATAAAATATCCCATATCCCCTCCCCTCCCTTCCTTCTTTTTCTTCATCTAAAACAGCACTAACATGGTCTCTCCCCCCACCCCACGGGGATTTATACTAGGGATAAAGCCTAGCGTGTGCAAGGCCCTGTATTCAGTCTCCAGACGCAGGTCTAACTGTGTGGCCCAAGCTGGTATGCAGTGGCTATTCATTGGCACGGTCCCACTGCTCATACTTAGTTTGGGCACCCAATGGACATAGCTCAGAACAGTCCTGGACTCCAGGGCTCAGTGGATCCTGTCTCAGCCAGCTGCACAGCTAGGACTACAGACAACATAGTTTCTACCAAGGGCTACTCAGCTCTAAGACCTCTGCTGAAGAGTCACTTCTCATCTTCCAAGTTTTTCTCTTTTCTTATTCTAAAACTCTTTTAGCTTTGATATGAAAGCTTGGCTTGATATCCTGGCCCCCTCTCTTCTCTTCATAGCATTCCCAGGATCATCACTCCCTGCTAACCTGACTTTCATGAACCGCTTCCTCGCTGCAGGCTGGTCCTCCTGCTGAAGGGTTTCTGGGATTCCCCCCAAAACGTGTGCACAGACCACCAGAGGAGGCAGTGCTGGGGAGGCCAGACTCGGCTCCTCAACACCACCCTGAGGCACTGTGCCCAGGCTTTTCTGGTATACAACTGCTAGGGTGTCACTTTCCATGGCCTCTGAGCCAAGGACACCCCAGAGCTGTTGGGGCCGCGGTGGGAGCTGTCTTGCAGAGCAGACTTACGTTAATTATGGCAAGCTCCATGTAGGACATGAGTTAATCCACTGACATTTTGAATATATTCTTTCTACCATACAGAAGTCAACCTGTACAAATCCTCCCCTACTCTGTCTTCAACAGCCAGGACTAGAGGTAGCTGCTTCTAAGGGGGTCACAGGTAGAATAACAATAGTAGAAAGGAACTTTAGTTAGGGCTGGGCGTGTCCTCCTAGTACTGACCACTTGAGCAGAAACTGGGAGGACTCGCTGCAGCCAACAGCAGCTGCTGAGGGGGCAGTGGCACAAGGGCAGACTCAGCCAACAAATCTGCAACCAAGGAGGTGGACACAACACCAGGTTCAACTACTGGGCAAACCTGCTAACCTGCTAGGACACCCGAGGATCCAGAGGTTAAAGGCTCCTGACTGACGCAAGGGGAGTCACCAAGTCCATACACAAAAGTTCAGGGACTCCTCTCTGGGGAAGCTCTAACATCCAGACACCGGCCACACACAGGTAAGGTACAGAATTAGCAAACTTGGGCATTTTTTCATCTCACAAATCCACAAAACTATGGGCTGATCTTGAGCTGTGCTGGGAGAAATGGGCTTCTTAAAGCCATCCCAAACCCCAGCCCCTGGGGTCCTACAAATAGGGAGAGCAGGCAATTTCCCCAGCAATGAAAGAAAGTCCAAATACAAGGACAACAAAGAATGAAGTTATCACTCTAAAGATGAATAAATGATGAGATATGTTTTAAAACAAGCAGCTCTGGGGCTGGCAAGGCTGCAGGCAGACAGGAACACTCCTGTGTCGTAGGTGTATGGATAACCAACTCCAACCTTCAGAAGAGAAGACATCAAGGGCCTTAAGTGCCAGCCTTTGACCTGGTTCCCACCACTGAGGATTTCACCGAGGCAGCCAATTTAAAAGCAAAGTGGAAACTCACAGGATCAACAGTAAAATTTGGAATGGTTAAGAGGTTGGAAAATAAAAACCAAATGTCCAACGACAGGAAATAGTGATATATAATTCAATGAAACATGATATAATCATTTAAAAGAAAACAAATGCTATTTGTGGAATTTTGTTAACTGGAGGGGAAAAGTAGAGCAGGAAATTATACAAGCACAACTGTATACAAACATAAGGATTGAGTGGAACCACAGAAAAACATAAGTAGCTGTGTTTGGAGTGTATGATTATGAATACCTATAATTTCTTGACAGTTCCTGTGAAGTTTTCTTTTTGCTGTTACTTTGTTTGTATGAGGGGTGAGGACAGCTTTGATCACAGCCTCTTAAAGATGTAGCCCTAGCCTTTCCAGGAGGATAGGCCTGTCACTCTCTCCTGGGATCGGGATGCTGACTGCTGTCCCTAAGCCGTGGGGTATGCTCAGCCTCAGCTGCTCATTAGGCTTTGTCCGGCTCAAACAGGTGCAGGCACCGACTGGTCTGAGGGGCATGGACGACTGTGGGAGAAAGAGGATACTGAATGCTGGAGGTGGGTAGAGCGTGGTGATTCTATGAATTTAAACATTGTGATGGGTAATGTAATAATCACGTGGAAGATGTACAAACGTCCATCAGCTGCTTTAATGTGTATCTTGCTGATATCAGGATAATTCTCAAGTTAGAATGATCTTTAGGCAGATTGAGGATGGCTGCATGGCTTAGTGGCGAGACCTAAACACTCCTAAAGGAGTGAAGTGACTTACCCAAGGTCACAAAAGTAGGGATTGCTAAGACACCTGCCACCTCTGCCCTGCTAACTGGCAGATGGTTCGGGCTTATGAAGCTCAGAACATTCTTACTCTGGGTCCTGCAGCTTGAGTGGACACAGCCACTGTGACTTCTGCCACAGCCCAACTTAGACCCTACTGCGTGCCAGGGCCCCTCCTGTCCACCATGGAGATGCCTTCAAGAGGATCAACCTCTTGAGCCTTGGTGTCACCTGTATGAATTCTCCCAGCTGCTGTGATGTCTTCTCCAGCTAGACTACAAATAAGGCTGTCCTGCCTCATGCTCACAGCTATCTGCATAAGCTGCACGGTCTCCAGGCCTTGCAAGTGACCAGGTGGGCTCTTGTGTTCCAGTCTTTATAATGGGGACATTCCAAGTCCCTGTGTGACAGCACTGTGGCGAAGATTAAATAAGCTCACAGCAGCACTCAGCATGGTGAATGTAAAATAACCTCTCTTGGGTGTAAGACATATCCAGCATCACACTCACTACCAGGACTAAATAACATGACAAATATAATGCACTTCACAAATGCTTGGCTCCTTAAACAACAGAGATTGCTGTAATCATAAAGGTATCAGACAGCACAAACGCAGCGGACTGTCCTCGGCAAAGGGCTCAGGAGGATTGTGCCACCTTCCCTGCTTCCTCCTCCCCGTCTCTCAGCCTCTGGTGTGCTCCTGCAGCCGGGAAATCACCCTGGGCCAGCTGTGTCTTCCCTTTAACCCCGGGGTCCAGGGAAAGCCAGACTGACCAACACTCTCTGCCCCGGATGCACAGCAAGCTCAGCCCTCCTCCAGCCCAGTTCCAAAAAGAGGATAAAGGCAGCGGAGGCTGAAGACACTGCCCGGCCCTGAGCTGAGTGCAGACACCCCCAGTGCCAGCCCTAGCTGGCCCCCACCACACCCCACCCACAGGTCCCAGGTACCCACTCACAGCTCAAGGATGAGCACCACATCGGTGCGGTTCTCGTAGACATCGTGCAGCGTGATGATGTTGGGGTGCAGCACCTGCCGCAGGATGCTCACCTCCCGCTCAATCTCCTCCCGGCACACACCCCGCCGGCTGGCCCGGGTCTGCCGCTTCTTGATGAACTTGGCTGCGAACTCGAGCCCTGTGCTCTTCTCCTGGCACTTCTTCACGATGGCAAACTGGCCACTGTGGGGACACAGACCCACACAATCAGGATGTCACTGTGGCCACTGGGGAAGAGACCCCCACAGCCAGCTACAGAGTCATTCTACCAGGACAGGAAGTCATGCCACTGACCGGCATCCCACCGGGATGACAACCAGGGACTGAGATGCGACAGGTGCTGGTTTTCCCTTCTGCTCATATGAATCCTTCTTCTTCCTTCTTCTTCTCTATCTTTTACTAGGAATGGATCTGGTGTTGTGTTGTGTTGTTTTTCAGGACTGGGAATTGAACCCAGGGCCTTCACCGTGAGCTATATCCCAAGCCCTTTTTAAATTTTTTATTTGAAGACAGGGTCAGTAAATTGTCCCAGCTGGACTTACACAGTGATCGTCCTGTCTCAGCCTCCCAGGTGTCAGGATTCCCATGGTGTACCACCATGCCCAGCTTGGAACGCACATTGATATTGTTATTCCCAGTGTACAATGGTGTGCACAGAGGCTCTGGAAAGCACTCCTGTTTCAGCCTCCCAAGTGCTGGGATTACAGGCGTGCAGCACCATGCCTGGCGAATCTTCTATCTTTTACTAGGAATGGATCTGGTGTTGTGTTGTGTTGTTTTTCAGGACTGGGAATTGAACCCAGGGCCTTCACCGTGAGCTATATCCCAAGCCCTTTTTAAATTTTTTATTTGAAGACAGGGTCAGTAAATTGTCCCAGCTGGACTTACACAGTGATCGTCCTGTCTCAGCCTCCCAGGTGTCAGGATTCCCATGGTGTACCACCATGCCCAGCTTGGAATGCACATTGATATTGTTATTCCCAGTGTACAATGGTGTGCACAGAGGCTCTGGAAAGCACTTGGTTGACTAAGATGACACAGCATTGTCCTTGCAAAGCCTCAGCTGGAACCCAAGTCTAATCCTCCAAATGAATCCACCAGGCTATGCTGGTGGGGTCCTGATTGGGGAGGGGCTGGCAGAAGAGATGCAGCCTGACAGAACTAATAATCACAGTGCAGGTCATCACAGTGTGACCCAGGGTTGTGAAACTGGGAAACTGAGGCCCAAGGACAGGTCAAATGACTCGCGGAGGTCATAATGGTGTTAATGGCAAGGCCAGCTGCCCGATAGGCTGTCCACAATGATTACAGGAGTTAAGCTGAGTAGCTCAGCCCCTTCAGGCACTACACCAGGGCTGGGCCAGAGATCCTTTAGTCTGGGCACCAAGACGACAACCATGAAGGGGCAACTGTGCCAGAGGGAAAGGCAGCCCTGAGCTGGCCGAGTGCTCCAGGAAAGACCAGTGACCTTAACTTCTCCATCTCCATGCAAGGCACGAGCAGGTTGGGTCTAAGTCTTGGGGCAATGCCAGTGGCCACTGCTCCTGGAGGGTCCTCCTACTGTCCCTGCACACTGCCGCCCCCAATGCCCAGGGCTTGGGTAACTCAGAGAGCTTTACAAGGGGTCACCAGGCTCCAGACTTCAGATGTGGTCTCATAGCAGCTCTAGGATAAAAGCACCACACCATAAAATCCTCTGGATATTTGTCCCAACTTCAGAAAATAGACTTGCACCTGGAGCACTCTATTCTTAGAATAATCCTTAGTGAAACGGCCTTCAGAACAAGCCAAGTGACAAGAAAGGCAAGTTGAGCGAGCAAGGAACAGACACACCGACACTCAAACAGCACTCTGTGATAGGCACGCTGGCGAGGCTGCCAGACACAGATGCGGGGACCTCTGCGTCCCCATCCCCATCCGGTCTACTCAACACTGCAGAGCATCTGCTCTTGCTGTGCAGAAAGTGGGGGAACAGGTACACAGGGAGCTCCAGGGAGGAAGCAGTTCCTGGACACTGGGCTGGGGAGGGAAGTCTTTCTGGAGCCCTAACCCTACAGTTTCAGCTATTTAGCACCCTAGGGCTGGCTGTGAGCTGTCCACACCTTAGGCGCTGACGCAGGTGGAGTGACGCCAGAGGGAACACATTCACTGTGATCCCTGGCACAGATGGCCACTTGGAGCCACTTCGGGCCTCAGGGACATTGGGTACCTGAGTGGGTGCCAGCAAACACTTGACAAAGCTTCTAGTCCCAGACACTGTGAGTCTTACCGGCAGTGTGGCCAGACTCGTCTCCTGACACCTCAAGAGGCCCCTGGTGGGGCTGGCATTCCAGAGTGCCAGTGGCCTTTAAGTTTCTCCTTGGCCAATGGAGAAAGCAAAGCTTAAGGATTAAACAGAGGGCACAGCTGGTGGCACAGGGTTGGGTTTTGGACCCAAATCTCCCAGCTCTCACTGACTGCATGAAGAATTGTGACAGGGAAGTACAGCGAACACTCTGCAGTCACCTGGATGAAGCATTTCCCTCAGAGAGGAACAGAGGCATTTTTTTTGTATCACATGCCTGAAAAATTCCTCAAGCTCTCAAAAAAGCAAATGAATGTTTGCTCTTTCCTCCCCTTTTCTCTCAGTGGGAGCCACATACCAGGCACCACCACTCATGGCACCCTCCGCACTCCAGACACCCCAAACCCTGGCTTAGCCTGCAGCAGGGAGCCCCAGGGAAAGCTAAGCTGCTGTGTGGGAGAAGCAGAGAGCACCTTCTGCCACACCAAGCCCCAGGGTTTAGGCAGCAACAGCAGACTTCAAGGTCGATCAGGCTCGGCCTACTGGACTTACTGATGCCCCCCTCCCCAATCAAGTCCCTATGGGCACATGAGTATCAGTTTCCCCATCTGTAAAATGGGAATCATGCAACTGTGAGGAATGGAAATATTGGTGTTGTTGGCCCCCAGTTAGCATCGACAAATGGCTCGGTTAGGCTGGGCAAGAGGCACCAAAGCCAGGATCGCTGATTCAAATGGTCTGGAGTGTGTGGGCAAGGAGTTGGCATCAGTTTACAAGCTGCTTCCTACTCCCATGATTCCAGTGCATAACCAGATATGGGAATATCTCTCTTCTAAGTAATTAGTCCATACTTAATCCTAGAGTAGTCAATACAATTTAATTCCCGGGGCTTTCTGAAGATATGATGTGGTTTTGTTTTTGAGACAGGGTCTCACTATGTAATTCAGAATGGCCTTGAACTTACTGGGGTCCTCCTGCCTCAGCCTCCCAAGTGCTGGGATTATGTGCACCACCATTTCTAGCTCCCCTGAGAAATTTTTTAAAATGACTGGAGTCTGGGTTTCACACCCAAAGATTCTGATCTCCTAGCTCTTCTCTGGAGCCCAGAGAGGAGACTATGTCAAAGTTCCCTGGTGACTGCTGAGTGAAGTCAGGCCTGAGAACCAATGACTTATAACATAAGAAAGCACACCAGTTACTGCTATGATTCCCTGTCCTTTCCCACCAGCACTTTTTGCTTGAGGGAGGTCAGCCATATAGCTGCTGGGATACTAACCTGCAAATTAAAACAGAAGATTACCTAGGCCTTGGGAAATAAGAGGAGTGGATCTTGCACTGGACCATGCCTGGGCCACTGCTGATTCACAAGTGCAGAACCTGCCGTGGGGCTATGGTGCCCACTAATGGGCACCAGCAGACCCTCGGGCAGGTGAAGATGGAGATGGTGTCTGAGCCCCCAGGAATGCCCCACAGTCAGGAGCTGAGAAGCACCCAACTAGGCCACAGGGGTGAGGGGAGGGTAGCAAGGGCCCCTCCAAGTTAGGACAGAGCTACTAGGAGTTATTCAGGTTGGGAACAGAGGAGAGCTGGCTAGTCTCTCACAGAGGTCACTGCCGACACTTGTTCAAACGTTACAGGAACGGAGCTGGGGATGTCGCTCTGGTAGAGCGCCTGCCCTGGCATATGAGGAATGAGGCCCTGAGTTCAATCCCCAGCACCACGGAAAAGGAAGTATGAGACTACTGAGACAGTGATACACATATGCCGAGCCCACATATTTGACTTGCCCTCCACAGCGAAAGGCAACAGCTAGTCTGTGGTCTAAGAAAACCAAGAGCTCTTGCAAGGTCAGGAGCTGAAGTCTTGGTCCTGACCTGCCATCAGTGACACTTGAGAAAACTTCCTGTCAGAAAACACCTAAGACAGAAAATGAACATTTCCTCTCACGCCAAATTCCTATCTCCAGGCTGGCGTCAGAGTCCCTCTGCTAACCAGCGAGCCCCTGAGCAGTCTGTTCAACAACCTGGGCCTCTCCTGTGTCAAATGGGGGACAGTCAGGGTCACTGGGAGAATCATGACATAATGTCCCAGAAAGGACTTTGCCATCCAGCTGCAGACAGGCAGAGGCGAGGTCGGGGAGTTTAGGGCCAGAGGCTGGCTTGCAAAAGTCACGTAGGAGGAAAGTTTGCTAAGGGACAGTAAATCCGTCCCTTCCCTGCTGTGCCAGCACTCCATGGTGTGTGTCAGGGACGCTCCCCTCTTCCCGGGCCCAAGGCTCGGCTCTTCACTCCTGGGCTCCTGCAAACAGGTTTTGCTCCAGAACCTGGCTGGGCCTAGGGTGGCACTTCATGAGGGCTCCCCTGTGATCTAAAAAAGGGCACAACTAGAACAGCGACTCAGTGCTTGGAAATGTCCCAAGCTGGCTCCTAAAGTGCGAGGTAGACCCAGGTTCAATCCCTCAATGATTCTTCACCTCCAAAGGGGAGTAACTCAGAATCACCCACAGGTCACACCATGGGACAGACCTGCACAGTAATGTGAACATTATTATACTTATAGCCAGCTCTTCTTACAAGCTAATTTTTTTCGACCAATACTGGGGACCAACCTTAAGGAGCCCAAGCTACAGCCCCAGTCCTTTTATCATTTTTTTGTTTTTTTCTTTTTTTTCTTTTTTGCAGTACTGGGGATGAACACAGGGCCTTTACCCTGAGCTACATCCCCTGCCCTTTTTATTTATTTGTTTGTTTGTTTGTTTATTTATTTATTTTGTACCAGGGATCAAACTCTGGTCCTTGTGTCTGAGGCAGGCGACGGAACTACTGAGCTACATCCCTGGCCCCAGATTTTTTTTTTGTTTGTTTGTTTGTTTATTTATTTATTTTGTACCAGGGATCAAACTCTGGTCCTTGTGCTTCTGAGGCAGGCAGTGGAGCCACTGAGCTAAATCCCCGGCCCCCTTTTTAAATTTTTGAGACAGGGTCTCACTAAATTGTTAAACTGCCCAGGCTAGCCTTGAACTTGCAATCCTCCTTCCCCAGCCTCCCTGAATGCTGGGATTACACGTGTGCACCACCCTTGGCCCTTTTTATTTTTCATTTTTGAGACAGAGTCTTGCTAAGGTGCCCAGGCTGGGTTCAGATTGGTAACCCTCCTGCCTCAGCCTCTGGAGTAGTTGGGATAACAGGCATGCATCACCACACCTAGCTTCATAAGCTAATTTTATACTTGTTCTTTCTCATAATATTCGCAAGCATTATCTTAGTTCTATTTTACCAATAAGAAAGCTGAGGCTTGGAAAAGTTAAGTAATTTGGTTAGCAGGGCTAGGGCACAAAACCTCTGCTGACTCAGGCTTTAGGGAGACTACTGAGCTAACTAACCTATAGCAGAGTGGCAAGAAACGAGGAGAGGGGCCCCCAGAAGGGCAGACAAGCCTCTCTAACCCCAAAAGGACTATTTTAGCATCGATATTTTTCAAGATGGCCTGCACAGGGAATACATAGCAGTGAACTGACTGATTAACTGATCGATTTGCAGGACAGTACTGGGGTGAACTGAGGGCTACATCCCCACCTCTTTTCAATTTTTTATTTTGAGACGTTTACACTAAGTTGTTAAGATGCCCAAACTGTGCTGGAATTTATAATCCTTCTGCCTCAATCTCCCGAGTGCTGGGATTATAGGTGTGTGCTGTAAGACTTAAAGTCTCACTTCCACTCCACTGAGTGTGAACAGCCGAAAAGGCCTCCACGATGCTGGGTCCTAACACCCAGCGAGGCTCCGGGAGCTTGACGGAGAAACGAGAAACCCAGGAAGGAACACACCAGGCTGGATGGCAAATAGACCTTTGTTAGTCTGGCCAGACGGCACTCCCGGGGCCAGGTAGCTCAGAGAGGCAACTGCTCAGGGGCTGAGGTCTTTTTATAGGGTTTTTCTAAACAAAAAGTCAGGGCATTCACAGAACTACCAGAGGACAAGATTCCAAACACATTGCTTATCTCAAGCAGGAAATGTCCTACGGTCACCTTTTGTCATACATTTGCCCCTGGGCAGGCTGTTAGCCAAATTAGCAATTAGCATACGAAGAAGCACAGTCTGGCCTATCAGCATGGAGTTACTTTAGTTTATTCAAATCTTACATGTGCCACCATGCCCAGCTCCTTGCTTGATTTTATTAGTTGTTAAATTCTCAAAAAAGACAGTGGGCTGGGGATTTAGCTCAACAGTGCCTGGTGGCAAGCGCGAGGTCCTGAGTTTGATCCCCAGAAGCGCGAGGTCCTGAGTTTGATTCCCCAACACCAAAACAACCCACATTCCCATCAAGGCCAACCATTCGCACTGCCCCTTGCCCCGAAAGTCATGACCACCAGACTTGCCCCGACACCCTCCCAAGGTTCAGCCGCTGCAGCTTTATAAGGTCTTGGATCTCCTCAGTCCTGTCTCAGTCGGCTCTAAAGCATGAATTGAGTGACTTGCCTCAAAGCCAGATTTATCTGGGCAGAGCTGCATAGAATGCAGGGACCCCAAGCAGGGACAAGATGCCTTTCGGGGAGGTGTCAAATGGGAAGCCCCCCTGAGGAGAGAGGAGAGGAATGTGGAGACTGCTTCCTCCTCTGGCTTCCCCACAGAGGCTCTGCAGTTCCTCTTCCCAGTGAGAACAATGAGCCACAATTCCTCCGGAATTACCCTTGAGTTTTCAAGGCCATAGGGCAGAGATAATGCTAGAGGCTTGCAGGCAAGGCCAGCGCAGGTGCAGTCCAACAGGACCTCCACTTAAGTGTTGTCTGGAAGGCAGGGGCAGCTCACATCTGCAGTGCACGGAAAGCAGATCAGCAATACCACAGGCTTCAGTTCTGACCGGAGACCTGGTCCCGGAGGTCCCAGAGGCCCCACTCCTCTGCCTGGCCAGGCTGCACTGTGGACCTCTGTGGCTGACCCTGCCCCTCATCTCCCACCCTTCTTAACACACCTCTGCTCTAGCCAGGCACTCCCGGTTCCCATGAGCAATATCTCTCTTCCTGTTGCCTCAACAGTTAACCTGTTTCTACTCTCCTACACCCAAATTCAGAATTTAGTCAAAATGCTCTGGTTCTAACCAGGCGCCCACGCCTGCAATCGCAGGACTCGGGAGGCTGAGGAAGGAGGATCACTATGAGTTCAAGACCAGCCTGGGCTACATAGTGAGTTCCAGGTCAGTCTCAACTAGTGAGACCCTGTCTCAAAAGAAACAAACAAACAAACAAACAAAAATGCTCTGGTTCTATTACCAGTTCTACCACCTTTAGAGAATTCTATAACTCAGCCTCAGTTTCTTTGTGCCTAACACAGGCATAAAACTATCTCAGTTTCAGCCCTGTAGGGTGGCACAGGCCTGTAATTCCAGCAATCTGGGAGGCTGAAACAGGAGGATTGAGAGTTCAAGCCCAGCCGGGGAAATCAGTATCTCAGTGAAACCCTGTGTCACAATCAAAATCAATTAGTACATAGTGCTGAGGAGGATCACAGCTGCTGAAAAGCAGGGTCCCTTATAGGGTCAGGATCCAAAAGGGCAGAAAGCATTCAAGAGCCTGTTACCCAAAGTGAGGGCAAGCAGGGACTAGAGAGCTAGGAAGCCAAAATGAATGAAAAGACATTACGTTATCAGAGGTCAGAGCAGGAAGCAGGTCAGGATTCCAGGCCAGAGAAGCGAGGGGAATCACCAAACCCCTAAAGGGGCTTCCTGGAAACTCCCAAAGCTCCAGGAACCCTGTGTGATAGCACGGAAGCACGTTCTTATATGATCCCAATGCAGTTTCAAGCTGTAAATGAAAACTAAAAGAATACAGTGGTGTCTTAGATCATGTGTAACCAGAATCATGGAAAGAATTAAGTTCATAAACTGAGGCACTACATGTAAGTTGATGCTATGCAAAAACTAGTATCTAGTCCTTCAGAAGTCACTCTGACCCACCTCCTGCAGAGTGACAGTAAGGAATCCGGGTAGAACAAGGATCAGGAAACAGAAGTCTCCAAGGGACCTGAAGCCCGACCTCTAAATGGCTTCAGTCCACAAAGTCACAGGTGGCTGCTGTTTCATAACTTAGCTCATTTAACTCCCTGGGCCTACAGACTAACTTCCTTCCTTTGTCTTTTCTTGTGGGGTGGGGGATGTTAGAAAAATTTTGTGCCAGGCTTGGTGTCACACACCTGTGATCCCAGCTCTCAGGAGGCTGAGGCAGGAGGATCACTGTGAGTTTGAGACCAGCCTGGGCTACATAGTGAATTCAAAGCCTGCCTGAACCCACAGGTCCAAAACCTAAAATAAATTAGGCTTCCTGTAAACTGTATTTGGCAATATGTAGAAAGGTTTTCACTTGAAAACACAGCTCTGTGTCCACAGATATTTCCCTTAGTCTAAATTCGCACTTGTGATGCAAGTCACTATGGCAGAGTGCGGAGGGTACCATCCAGCCACCCACTCACCGTCCCCCACTGAACTTCTGGCCATCTACCCAATCCATCAATTAATTGTCTTGTTTTGTCTTTTGAGATGGTCTCACCACGAGTGTAGTTTCTGTAAACTGACTATGTAGCCCAGGCTGGCCTGGAACTCACAGTAATCCCAAATGCTGGGGTTACAGGTGTGCCATCACGGCTGGCATTCACTTGGCCTGAGTGCTATAAAAAGACACACCTATAACTTAAAGGGCTCAGAGACTACTGCGGAGATCAGACAGAGGAAATACAGAAAGGCTGTGAAAGGATCACCCGCAAGCACTGGAGGCACAGGAGCTGACACACGGTGCTGCACTCTGCAAGCCCTCGGGTCACTGTCTGTCTCCGTCTTCCGGTCGGAGCCACTTTCTCTAAGAGTCATGCTAGGAAGCTAAACTTGCCCTTTCCTCTCTTTCTTATGGGATTGGAAGGAGGCAGAGAATGGGAGGCCCTGTGGCTGACTCTACTCACTTGTGCTGGGCACCCCGCTGTCATTTGAGCTTTATTTATTTTGTAAAGATTTTGTAATTATCATAGATGCTGTAAATATTTTCCCTAAACAGGGCAGGGTGGTACAGGTCTATAATCCCAGCACTCTGGGAGGCTGGGGCAGAAAGATTGCAAATTCAAGTCCAACCTGAGCAATTTAGCAACTTAGTGAGACCCTAAAATTAAAATAAACCTTTAAATTTAAAATTAAAAATTGAAAAGGGCAAGGGAGGCCTGGGTTCAATCCTCAGCACACACACACACAAAAAAAAATCCTGATGTTTTCATGGCCGAGTCGTTACCGGTCTATCATCTTCAAAGAGCTTTTGGTCTTTCTCAGCAACAGATGAATCTAACCCGCGCTTCCCCCTTTCCTCTCCAGCCTGTCACGCGATTAGTGCGCCTGAGGGGCACTCTGAAGGCAGCAGCTGTGCCCTAGAAGTCTCCTGACGTCGCCGCCAGTCACCTGGCGCGCCTTCCGGGTTACCGTGCAGGCGCAGGGCATCCTCCATCGCCCCTCACCCCACACCTGCCCTCGCCCCTCTAGTCAGACTCACTGCGCTCTGCTAATGGCAATGACCTTCCTACTGACTAAGTGAAGGAAGGGTGGACCCTAGGGTGAGCAGATCCTGCTGTAGAGTGTCGTGGCCCGAGGGTGGGCTTGGGCTGGGGGGGAGGTGGGTGCAACCCAGCACCACAGACCCCTTTAGAGGTGCGACATGCTTCCCCTGTCCCCCAACTCTCCATCACACTATGCAGTGCCCCACAGGACTCACACAATGACTTCCTTTCAGAAACTACCAGTTAACATTTGTCTGCAATGAGACACTGACACCCTTCCTCATTTCGGTGAAAAATAATATAATCTATCTTATTTCCCTTCTGTTGTCCTGGTGGTCAGTAACAAACTCTTTATGGCCTAGGTCTTTGTTGGTTTCCTTCCTCTTTTCTTTGCACCGGTGGTTCTCAAATATGGGGGTGTATAGCAGCCATCTGGGGAACTTGTTAAAATGCAGATGCCCAGGCCTCATCATGTTTGCAAAGTCATAAGCTTGTAGAAGGCTGGTTACTTTCTAACTTGTGTGTGACAAGTCTAACACATGTGTGAGGGGATCTACAAGTGGTCCTGCATGGCATCACTGAGCCTGCCTCTCACTGGCCTGGCAAACAAGGAGGGAACCGCAGAGCCCATCTTCACACACCCTGGGCCCACTCACAGAGGCCCAGGGTGACCCCAGAGTGTCAGCGGTGCCACAAGGCAAGGCCACCCAAGGTGGCTGGGCTGACTGACTGCACAAGGCGTTTCCCACCAGTAGAAAACAGCTCCCCGCTTCTCCCGCAGGTTTGCAGGTGGCCCATTCTCATCCCCACCCTCCTCAGGATTTGACTTTAGATCCACGCCCAGCTTCCCTTGCTATAAACCTGGAGGGTGGGGTGGGGATAGAGGGACCGGGTCCAAATCCTCTTGGAAGCCAATTTCCCTCCAACCTCGCCAGCCAGGGCCTCTTCTGGGGTTGGGGGGCAGCCTGCCATCTCCTCTGTCATCACCCCTTCCAATTAGCAGCTCCCAGGCGCCTTCCGGGCGGCCACTCCTGCCAGCGTCCTCTAGCTCTGCTCTGTCACCACAGGCTCTGGCCCTACCTTCCAGTCTCCTCCCAGGCAGGCTGTCAGGACCCAGGAAACGTCTGTGTTGCATCCAATGTGATTTTTTTTTTCCATCTATACAAATGGCAACCTAGAATGACTCCAGCCTCTAAAGTAGCCTCCTCATACCCATCAAGCCTCCAGGGGCCTTGCTTTTGCCCGTGTGACCCACACCGGAGGTTGAGCAACTGGGCTCCCAGAGAGCAAGGGGCTTGCTCTGGGAGGGACCTCGGGCTCCCTCCAGCCCAGTTCTATTACTCAGCCGGCGGTGGGACCCGGGGGCGAGTTTCTTCAGTATTAAGATGAGATGACAGCCATCGCACAGCTGCCAGGTGGATTAAACACACTGATGGGAGTGCATGGCCAGAACAGCACTTGGCAGGAGTTAGATGCCCACAAACATTTTATTTTTTATTAGTGCATCTTTGTAGTACATAATGATTACAGTTATCATGGAGAGTTGGTACACGCATAATACGTCCGAATTCTTTTCTCTCTCTCTCTCTCTCTCTTTTCCTACCCCCTCCTCTCCCCTCCCTCTGTGTGGCAGCTCTTGCCAACCTGAACGCAGCCAATCGCTCACCCGGATCCTACCCTGGGCTGTCAACCCAGGGAAGGCCACCATTGCTGTTTTGTTCACCACTGCGTATTCACCATCTAGCGTGCTCCCTGAGTTTTAGTCGAGAGTCATGATGCAGACACTGGCGACACCAGGGTGAAGAAGCCACTGTCCCTCATCCACAGAGGAGCCGCTGGTATTGGGAGAAGGCGGCCAGCCTGTCCCTGCCCTCGCAGAGCTGCTTTCTGCTACACTCAGTGTCCCACGTCCCTGCGGGCTGTGCTGCTGTGTGATGTTCCTTCTATCTGAGGGTGCCCCACCTCCACTGCGACACAACAGACTCAGCTCAGAGGCGTGGCCCCTGGTGCTGCTGGACAGCAGCCTCCTCACTCTCTCAGACCCCTCTTGGTTGTGGCAGGAATTTTCCCACAGCTCCCAGAGGCCAGGAAGTAGCAAAGTACTGTAATTTGGTGAAAATCTCCTTCCTCTCCACTCAGGAATCCTCTTAATGGAGATGGGCCTAGGATCAGGCTGGATATCAGACCCATGCTCTCCCAGGCACAGCAGGAACCAGGAGGACAGTTCTGCCCCGACCCAGGGAAGACCCTCTGCCCTCCCCGCTCAGCTGAAGGAACACTCAGGTGCTGCCAAGGTGACACCATGGTTCACAGCTGAGCCACGGAGACCTCAGGCACTCTACTCCTGTTCCTGCAGTTCGCTTAGCAGCAGAGGGCCTTCTTATTTCTACATTTTAAAAAAGCAAAATGATACATGTCCACGTGGCTAAGTAACTGAAATTACGCAGAGAGCCTTACAATGGAATCCCGAGTCCCCACCCACTCCTCACTTGCTGAGCTCTGCCAACCAAAGGAAGCCATTTTCAAGCCCTCTAGTGCTGAAGAACATGCCCCCCAATATATCTTACATAGATTAATGTGCAAGACAGATCAGAGCGAAGATATTTGGCTGAAAGGGGAACCACACAGTAGTTGTTTCACACACACACACTCCTGTGGGAGCCTGAGGCGGAGGCACAGGGAGCTCTACCCTGGGTCAGACACACCTGTACCTGTTCCCACTGCTCCCCCACAGCCAGGCTCCCCAACACCCAGACTCCGGGGACATCATCATCATCTACAGCAAAATATACTTCTAGAAAGCCTCAAGGCTTCCCGAAGTAGAGGCTCTGACTGGGAAGACCCACCTGTGTTACAACTCTTAAGACCACAAGTAACTAAGTGCTACTTGGACTAGTAGTCATGCATCCCTTAATGTGAAATAATTGCATTAGGTCACTTTCCTACAGATTGGAAGAATTCACCCAGGCTAGGAGAAAAAAATAATTTCTTTAAGGGGGAGATAGGGACTGGCTAAGTTGTCCAGGCTGACCTCAAACTTGGAATCCTCCAAGCCAGGTGTGGTGGCGCACACCTGTAATCACAGCACTGGGAGGATGAGGCAGAAGGATTGCTGTGAGGCCAGCCTGGGCTACACAGTGAGACTCTGTCTCAAAAAACAACAAAAACCCTTGCAATCCTCCTGCCTCAGCCTCCTGAGAAGTTGGGATTATAGGTGTATGCTACCACATCTAGCTGAAAAAAGACGATGATGTGAAGGGTGTGGAATGGAGTGTTTGTTCTTTTATAGAAGAGCAGGATGGGCACTGCAGATGGGGGGGTCTTTGGGATTCCAGAGGGCAGCATGTGGGCACCCGGGGCCGGGCAAGGAGGGCAGAGGTGAGAGCAAGATGTGTCAGAGGAACACAGCAAGATGGGGAGAGACTGCTCCTTCCCCAGCCTTTTCCTTCTTCAAAACCTTTAGTGAGGCTCTCTGACCTCTGAGCTTCAGAGCCAATGCACAGCATGAGAGGGCAACAGCCTCTTCCCATGACATTAGGACAGAAAGCGAGCAGGGCACTGAGAACCAGAGCTCTCCCAAGCTCTTTCCGGAAGCCTCTCCTGAGGCTCCGGCAGGGTGGCAGGGAGCTGCCCTCCTTCCTCTCCCCATCACCGGACATGGCGCCCTGAGGACATTGCTCAAAGTGCAGTTCACTGTGACGTGTTAGAAACAGACTTCCAGGCCCTCGGAACCACAAGCTGCCTGTGAACTGGACTCCCAGGCCGCTCGTGCTCTTTCACTCCTGACCCTCAGCCAACTCGTGTTATAAATATGACCATTTCTTCGTTCTTTCGACCACCTCGTCATGGGGTCAGGGAAGCAATGGCCACCCATGGCAACTGAAAGGATTTAATCCTTTAACAACCAACTCCAATTAAAACCGTCCATAAAGATTTAGCTCAGTGGTTCCGCCACCTGCCTCGAAAGCTCAATCCCCATACCAAATAAATAAATAAAACCCTATATAAATAAACTTCAGTTAAAGACATCCAGCTAGGGCACCAACAAACCTTTGATGTCAGACCTATATCCGCTGTCTCTCAAAAATATGCATAGCCTCCTTATCACCTTATCTAAAGCTAAAGATCTGTGGGCAGAGGAGAGCAGCCTCCTCAGAATTATATCTGTAAATATCTCATCTTAATGCAGGAAGAGCTGGGCCCAAAATTCACTCCACATTCCCTTCAGTTTGGACCTTCTTGCAGAAAACCTATTTTCCAGCCTTAGTAAAAGCAGTAATTTGAGCAAATACAAGTCAACTTGTATTAACAAATTAACAAACCCTCCGTGAATAATAGCAACTTGATAATCTCTATGTAGTTCAGGCTGACCCTGAACTCACTATGTAGCCCAGGCTGGCCTCACAGTGATCTCCCTGCCTCAGCCTCCCAAGAGCTGGGATTGAAGGCGTGTGATCCATCACTAGTTCAAATGGTTCCATCTGAGTTCTCTCATTTCTCACTCAAAATGTCCCGGGAGGCCGCTGTGCTCAGGTATAAGTGACTCCTAGCCTAGAAGCCTTAGGGTGTGATCAGCCCCAGTGTGGCAGCTCTGATCCACATCTGGTGGATCTGCTGCAGATCAATACAGGTTAAGCATCCTATTTGGGTTTTGGTTTTTTTGGGGGGTGGGTCTGGTACCAGGAACTGAACTGACAAACATGCGCTTGCAAGGCAGGCACAGTGCCACTGAGCTAAATCCCTGGCCCTAAGCATCCTATTTGGAGGAAAGGATGAGCTAGCTTTAAATTTTTCTATTAATAGAGTTCATCAGAAATTCCCTTTTCATTTGGATCTTCTTAGAAACATGAATCAGCCCTCCAGGTTCTAATAATAAACAATATTCTGTACCCGTGTGGTTTTTGTTTTGTTTTGCTTTTTGGAGTAGTAGGGGTTGAACCCAGTGCCTTCATATTCCCAGTCCTTTTTTATATTTTATTTTCAGACACAGTCTTACTAAGTTGTTAAGTTGCTCAGGGTGGGCTTGAACTTGGAATCCTCCTGCCTCAGCTTCCCAGAGACCTAGGATTATAGGCATGTGCCACCATATTCGGCTTGTATATGTATATGCTTTAACAAAACACTTTCAAAGATGACCAAGTCCTGACAGTCTTACAGTTTCTCCTATTTATCTTTGTGTCTTCCAATAGGGTCTATTGCAGTAACTTGCACATCTACTACAAGTACCTTTTTATTAATTAATGAGTAGATGGTGACCAAAGAAGAAAATTTACCTTGACCTCAGTTTCCTCTTCTGTAAAATGAGGGTGATACCTTCCCGGGCAAGGCTCATACAAGGTAGAAGGGAGCAGGCTTTGCAAATGGCTAAAGGCCCTGCGAATACAGGGGATGGTAGAGCTCAGTTCTTCTGCACCTGGAGGCCAGCTCAGATCCAGAGCACATCTTGAGCTCTGTTCTTCTCCAATAACTGGGGAGAAACAGCAAAATCTCAAAGGATGTGAAATCAGCCTGTTTCTGCAGGAGAGCTCAGTGATAATGCACCAACACAGCCACACGATGCAGATGCAGATGCAAAATCAGGTCTTTCAGGGTGTCCAGTGCTTCCGCAACATGAGGATTCACCTGTTTCTGAGTAAATCCCTGGAGAAGTTTAAACCTGGGTTTTGCCTGCTCAGGAAACAAGAACCAACCTACCATCCTCTTTGGACCTTAAATTTTCTCATTTTTAAATTTTAATTTTCTTTGGTACTGAGAATTGAACCCAGGACCTCTGCACTGAGTCACATACCCGGCCCTTGTTACATATTTTTATTTCCAGACAGTCTTGCTAAGTCACTAAGTCACCCAAACTTGGCTCAAATTTGGGATCCTCCCGCCTCAGCCTCCAGAGTACTTGGATTATAGGCGTGTACCATGCATGGCTACTTTCCTTATTTTATTTTATTTATTTTATTGGTACCAGGAATTGAACTCAGAGTCTTGCACTTGCCAGGCAGGGCTGCACCACTAAGCTATATCCCAGGCCCATACTTTCCTCATCTTTTGATGTACCATCATGAGTTTCCTCATCTTTTTTTCCTTACTGGGGATTGAACTCTGGGACCCTGCACTTGTGAGGCAGGTGGCGGGCCACTGAGCTAAATCCCAGGCCCTCCTCATCTTTTAAATGAAGTTATTACATCTTTCTTGGGGAAGAATATCAAAAAATATATGAGATACACCCACTCCCAAGAGGAAGAGCTTAACTCCCCACCTCATGACTGTGGTGTGGACTCCGTGACCCTCTTCTGAGAGTATGGTGCGGGGAGTGAGTTTACAGCGGGAGGCCTGGCAGACACCAGCTGAGCCAAGCAGTGCAGGTTCACGTCCCCAGCGCTGGGTCACAAACCTGCGGGTGTCAGGAGTGCTTGAGAAACGGGGAAGGGCGCTTCCCTGTAACCCATAACCCAGTCCTACAACCATCATCAGAGAACCCAAGTGGAGGTCACCTACAAGTTACCCGGCCAGTCCTCCAGCTCCTCAACACCATGAAAAACACACAGAAAACAGTCACAGACCACAGGAGCCCGAGGAGACGCGACGAGTCAATTCAGTGTAGTGTCCTGGATGCAGTGTCAGAACAGAAATAGGGTATTAATGGAAAACTGGTGAGATCTACATAAAGTCTGGAGTTTGTGTTGATTAATAATTAGTAAATTCATTAAGCACCTATATACAATTAGCAAATCCACTAATAGTGGTTTATTAGTTGTGACAAATGTACCGCGGTTATGTAATACATTAACGTTAGGGAGAAACTGGGCAAGAGGTATCTGGAACTCCGTATTACCTCTGTAACTGTTCTGTGGATTTAGCAGTATTCCAAAATTAACTATGCATTATAAAAACCAAGGTAGATAATAGCAACTACCTGACAGAGTCGTGGAAATTAAATGTGAGTTATTAACACTGTGCCAGCCCAGAAAATCCTCCTTTTCTGTGTCCTACTCACTACATTGGAGCTCATCTGATTTGCAAACACCAATGATGCCCAAGACACTAAGACTGAGGCGCATTTCCATACAATAAGGCTTCTGAATCAACTTGGGATCAAGTAGTTCCATGAAAGTTTTTGTCAAATCTCACTGGAAATAGCATTTTTTTTCAGTACTGTGCTACATCTCCAGCCATCTTCTGAGACAGGGTCTTACCATGTAGTTCAGGCTGGCTATGAACTCCCTCTGTAGCCCAGGCTGGCCTTGAACTTGCGGCAATCCTCCTGCCTCAGCTTCTCTAGTGCTAGGAAAACAGGTAAGCAGCACCACGCCCTGCCAGAAATAACTTTTTAAAAAACTTCTACAATCATCAACTCATAGCCATCTTATGTCATCTACGCTCCTACCTATTCTTCTCCCTATTGGGTTGCTTTGGAGCAAATCCCAGATACCGTATTATCTTCCGTAAATATTCCAACATATGTCTCTGGAACATAAGAAGAGAGAGAGAGAACATTATGTATCTCCTGATGTATCTCCTTTCGTTAAAAACTATAACTATCTATCTTTATAACTACCTTATAACTATCAAAGCTTCTATCATGTTTTCAAAAATAATCAGTTGTTCTTTAACATCATCAGCGTCCAGATCATGTTTCTCCAATCATGTCATAACTTTTTTGTCTTTACAGTTTGCTCTGTCAAAGACCCAAATAAGGTCATACATTGCAACTGACCGACAAGTTCCTTAAGCCTCTTTTCAGTTTATGGTTTTTCTCTTTCCCCACTCTCCTTCATCCCTCCATTCCTCTCTTTTTCTTAGACTTCTTCTTCTTTTGTTTAAATTCCCAGGCCTTGGAGAGCCACGCCTGCTCCCGACCCAGCCGCCATCGCTCAAGCGCCGGGAAGGCAGCCGCGCGGGCGCCCCTGAACCCCCATACCCACCCACCCCCCGCACTCTCAGTCCTCCTGACTGTGCCAGTCTTTGGACCCACTCAGCAGAGGCAGAGGTGGTCATCAAGGGTATCCTTCTGAGTTCCCAACTTTGAACATCTTTAAAGAAAGGGCGGGGGAAACCTGTAATAGAACATTGCGGAATTCAACCATTCAGAAGGTTGGGGAACTCAGTCTGGGCTTTGCAGCCCGAGGTCAGTCAGTGTCATGGGTTTCAGCCATCAGCTAACTGAGATCAGGGGTCTTGCATCCTCGCTCTGTCTGAGCCATTAAATGGTAAATACACTATACTGAAATTTTGTTCACTGCAGACATGTTCTGGACTGCTTCTTGATTTCAATTATATTCAAATGATTTAAGGGTGATAGACTAGTGACTACCACCAGTGGTCAGTGTCCAAGTTGTGCTTGATCTTAATGTGTCGCTGATTGTATCAGTTGGGGTAAAGCATTGCCGTTGATTTGATGAGCTGCTTTCTCTGATGTTATGAAGATGAGAATGTCTGTGGGTCGTTAGAGACACAGAAACTAGGGCGCAACTATATCAGGAAGATTTGGGTGATAATCCAGAGAGTAAACCAAGGACAGTGCAACAACAAAAATTAAAATGAGAAAACACTTAAGCAAGACACAAGGACAGACTTCCAGTTCACCAATGGCAAACAGTAGGGCAAATGAGGATGAAAAGGCCGATAGTGAACCACCAGGACACCCTGAACTCAAAGCACAGGAAGTAACAAAACAGATCAATCAGGCTCTAGAAAAATTCAAAACAGAAATAATTTCCCAGATAACCATAGAGATAGTGAGCAAAATGGAAGTCGTGATTCGAGACTCTAGAGCAGAAACTGACAAAAAAATAGATGAGCTCAGGACCATGATAGAAGCCATGAAGGCCCAGCATAAGAAAGAAATGGAAAAAATAAATGCCCAACATAGGAAAGAAATGGAATCCATAAAACAGATTCAAACAGATATCCAGGAGATTAAACACTCTATTGAAAGTGTACGCAACAGAATAAAAGAATGTGAAGATAGGCTCTCAGATATAGAAGATAAGATTGCAGTCAGTGACCATGAAAAGAGAGGTCTCTTAAAAACAGTAAGAGATCATGAGAAATCGATCCAACAACTCCTAGATGATGCAAAGAAGAATAACATAAGACTGATAGGAATACATGAAGTAGCAGGAGAAAATACAAATGACTTAAAAAAGCTGTTTGCAGAATTAATGACAGAAAACTTCCCAAACAGAGGGGAAGAATTTGACATTCAGATAACTGAGGCATATAGGACCCCAACTAGCTACAATCAAAAAAAATCTACACCTAGACATATAATAATCAAGATCCCAGAAACCCAACAGAAGAACAAAATACTACAAGCAGTAAGAGAAAAGAAACAAATCACATACAAAGGAAAACCCATCAGAATCACAGCAGGCTTTTCAACACAAACCCTTGGGGCAAGGAGAGCCTGGAATGAGATATTTCAAGCACTAAGAGAACAACCTCCAACCTAGACTGATGTATCCAGCAAAACTCTCTTTCAAAATGGATGGGGAGATAAGACACTTCCACGACAAAGAACACCTTAGAAACTACATGAATAGCAAACCAGCACTACAAGGAATTCTAAAGAAGATCCTAGAAAAAGACAATGAAGACAACAACACCATGAGGCCCAACAGAGCAAATCAAA
>NW_022900937.1:15911114-15934151 GCF_012274545.1 Fukomys damarensis
AAAAAAATGAGAATCAAGACCTATTATGTAAAGGTACAGAATCCCAATGATGAATGTAATTGTATTATATACCTAGATTGTACCAATAAACTCAATAAAAAGAAAAAAAAAATTCCCAGGTCTTTTAGACACTCAACAAATCTTTCAACTTTCCATCTCCAAAGTAACTTACATTTCAGGTGTGTTTTGGTGTTGGCTGTTGTTTTTTGCAGTGCTGGGAATTGAACCCAGGGCCTCTTGCCTATGTTAGGTAGCACTGAGCTGTACCCCTCAGCAAAAGCCCCAGGCCTTTTGAATATATGGTTTCCTCGTCTGGATTTAGCTGACAGCCTCTTCTCCATGTCGTTTGCATGCTCCTCAGTTCCCTGTTTTTCTGATTTTCAGTTTGACTTTGTGGCAAGATCTTTCATAGGTGGTGCGGAATTCATCCATCAGGAGATATATAATGTTCTCTTTCTCTCTCTCTACTTTTGAAGTTCCATTTTTTAAACTCATTCATTCAAAAACCCTCAGTTTTGGCTTTTTCTTTTTTTTTTTTTCCCCCAAAAACATCACCCTCATCATCCATGACTTGCCTCATGGTGACACCTTCACTGGCACAGGACAGCTCTGCTCAGATAAGAAGAACAATCTCAGCCAGGGATTTAGCTCAGTGGTTCTGCCGCCTGTCTCACAAGCACAAGGGCCTGAGTTCCATCCCCAGTATCACAAAAAAAAAAAAAAAGAGCAGCCTCAGCCTCAAGAGTTTGGGCTCCTGGATTCGGGCTTCCCAAGGTGCTCTCACAAGGGGTGGACATGGGAAGTCTCACTGGGCTGGCTGGCTGGGGTCTCCCCCTCAGCCTGCATCACAATGATCACACGTGGGGGCTCTCGGTCTGGTAGTTGGCAGGGCAGGTACAGACCCTGCAAACGCACGTGCATGCACACGTGCATGGACACACACACATACACACACACACACACACACACACACACACACACTAAGCACGTGCTGGGCTGCCTCTCGAGTGGGCCAGGGGCACAGCCCAAGCACCTTATAACTCTGAAAGCCACACCCTCCCTTTCAGCAGCCACCAGCTGTTCTTTGACCTCACATTCCCAGCTTCTGTGTCAGCAAGGACTTCTCTGAAACATTAATTGCCCCCCCCACAGCTCCTCTTAGAGGAGTCTCAGAGCTTTCAAAACATTCTTACATAACCCTCCTGGCACGAAGTGAGTGAGGAAGGTGACGCTCAGGCAGACCCCACTTCCCAGATGGGAAACTGAGCCCATGTTTTGTCTGGTCCACAGCTTCGACACTGTGGCTTTAGGCCTGACTTAACCGAGGAAGACCGTGCCTTTCACGGGACAAGGACACCTTCTGAGTAAGCTCGGCACTCAGGCACTCATCCTGGCCTCTCTTCCCAGCAGTACCTGGTGAGCTCACGGCAGGGCATCCTACTTCAATGTCCAGGGGCTGTGTGAGGCTGGATTTGATTTGGGACTGAGTCAACAAAGTCACCACAGGTATCAGACACAAAAAGAGTGGGTACTTATTGTTCACTGACCTAAAATCCTGATGCCAGAAATAGGGCGTGCAGTTCCAGGAGGATGAGCATGTGCTGGAGAAGATGTGGAAAGAGATGCCTGAAGCCATCCAGGGGTGGGAGGCCAGCCATGTGCCCTCCCTGGATGGGAATGGGCTTGCACCAGTCTGCCCCAAGTCCCTCATGCTTCAGGCCAACAGCAAACACTGGGAGACAGGTGGCCAAGGTGGGGGTAGGAAAGGAAAAACCAAGAAACCCTCTTGCCTACAAAGGAGAGCAAGTGGGCCAGGGATTTAGCTCAGCAGTTCGGTGGCCTGCCTTGCAAGCGCAAGGACCTGAGTTCAATCCCCGGTACCCACCTCCCCCCCAAAAACAAAGGAGAGCAAGTAAACATCAAGACTAGATCCAGGAGTAGAGCCAGATGCAGCCCACATAAAACTTGGAGACATGGACAAACCCCGCTGGCGTGACCCTCCCTATGCCAGCTCTCAGTGCCCCATCAAAATGAGACGGCCAGGAAAAGCCTGCTTACAGTTGTTCCACCCCAAGACTCTGGTCCATTCAGCCTGAGGCAAGCTTGACCTTTCTGCCACACCAGCAGCAATTGCCACCGAGATGTGGACCTTTTCAAGTTCTGGCACAAGTATGAGGCTTTTGGGAAGTTTACCAAAAACAGTCCAGAGCCAGGGTCTGTGCCTGCCACTGGGGCCACAGGACCCCAGACTCCCCAGCCAGGCAGGAGAGAAGCCAAAATGGTATTTTTCTCCTCAGGTCATGTCCTAGTCTATACAGGAAATGTCCAGCCCTCTGCTAACCATGTTCAACCTCATCACTTACATTAAGATCTGAAAGAAAAGCAACAAACTCCCTCACATCCATACCACCTTGCCAAAGCAGGGCAGAACTCACCAATTAGACTTGTCAAACTTCATGGGATGAAGGAAATAAAGGGAGCTCCTTACCATCGTTGACGGGGAAATGAAATCCCACCAAAGGGAAGGAACTTACCCTGGTCACCCACTAACCCAAGCAATGGCAGATTCAGGACCAGACAGTCCCGTCAGGCTGCCCAATTCTCCATCCTCTCTGCCTGGCCTCCTGTTTCAAAGTCTGGCCTTGGCACCTACATGGGGAAGGGCTGGCAGCTGGAAGAGGAGAAGGCCAAGTACAGATTCCATCATGCTAGCAGATGGCCAAGAAGGAAGTGTCTTCTACCCTCCTGACCACAGGTAGCTCAGTTCTAGAACACTGGAGAATGCAAGAAGCCCAGACCTCACTCAGAGCAGCCTCCACTGCTCCAGGAGAAAGGGACACTTCATCATGCTTGTCACAGCCCTTCTCACCTATCCCCAAGTGACTGGAAGGCATGGGATCCTCTCAGCCTGGATTCTGCCCCGACTCAGTTTCCTAGGTTCTCCAGTCCTACCTCCTTCTGCTGACAAGGCCACCTGCCACCTGCTCACACCTGCCCAAGGTGTCCACCTCTTCCTGTTACAGACAGAGCTTTGCAGGCTCCAAAGCTAGAGTGACACTACCCTGTCTCTGAAGCCCCTTCCGTCTCTGAGCTCCCAGCCTGAGTGAGGGGTGGGGAGGCAGGTAGAGGTGTCCTGGGGGAGGTGCTGCTCTGCATGCATATTTCCCATAACCCACAGAGACAGCTTTATGATATAGCCCCTAGCAACTACCTCTTTTCAAAGAAGACCAAGAGCAGGGTGTGGTGTCACATGCCTGTAATCCCAGCACTTGGGAGGCTGAGGCAGGAGGATCGCTGTGAGTTCCAAACCAGCCTGAGCTACACAGTGAGTTCCAGGTCAGTCTCAACTACATAGTGAGACCCTGCCTCAAAAAACCAAACCAAAACAAACAATAAAAAAACAAAAAGGACCAAGAGTTCTAGATTTAGACACATCAAATAGCTTTGGGAATATGGCAATGTTGGATGGATGCCATTTGGCCATCCATATCTAGAAACTTACAGCCTAAATGTCTATCAACTGATAAACAGATAAACAAAATGTGGTGTATTTGTCCATAAATGGGCTAGTAGTATTTGACAATTAAGAGGAATGAAGAACTGTCACATGCTACAGTGTGAATGACCAATGAAAAATAATAAGCTAGATGAAAGAAGTGAGTCACAAAAGGCCACATATTACATGATTCCATTTATTTAAAATGTCTAGGGCTGGGCATGATGGTACACGCCTGTAATCCCAGCACTCAGGAGGCTGAGGCAGGAGGACTGCTGCAAGATTAAGGCCAGGCTGGGCTAGATAAGTGAGTTCAGAGCCAGCCTGAACTACATAGTGAGACCCTGTCTCAAAAAAACTAAAATCAAAAAATAAAATGTCTAGACAGGCAAACCTATAGAAATAGAAGGTGGATTAGTGGTCCCCAAGGGCTAAGGAGCTTGGGGGAAATACAAAGTGACTGTTAGTGACGTAAAGTATTTTTTGAGGGGTGGTAAGATGTTCTAAAACTGACTATGGTAATGGTCGTGCAACTCTGGATACACTAAAGACAATTATATAAAGAATCATACAAACACATGCTTTCATCAGGTAATACTGTACTTGGGATTGAACCCAGGAAGCACTGAACTACATTCCTAGCTTGCTTGCTTTCTCCCTCTGTCTCTCTCTCTCTCTCTCTCTAGCTCTCTTCTTTTCCCTTTTTCTTTCTTTCTTTCTTTCCTTCCTTCCTTTTTCTTTCTTTCTCTCTCTTTCTGAGACAGTATCTTGCTAAATTGCTTAGGCCAGGCTTGAACTTGTGATCCTCGTGCCTCAGCTTGCCAAGTAGCTGGGATTACAGGCATGTTCCATCACACCTAGCTAATATATAGGTTCTTTATAAAACATTTTTACATAAATTGGCACCAGGCTATGTCTGAACACTTTGCACAATTATTATTAACCCCATTATGCAGAACAGGAAAGTAAGGCTCAGAAAGTTAAGGGCATAGCTGTGGAAGTTAAAAATCAGACTATCTGATTCCAAGTGCAGTGTTCTGTGGAAAGTCAGTCCACGGATAGACTTCAAAAGAACACAGCTCCTTAGACAAAGAGAAGCTGGAAATAAGCTCCACAACCTTCACTAAAGACCAGCTGTGGCAATTAGATGGTCTGATTGCAATGAGTAATTACAAAAAAAATTAAAATGATAACTAAGAATGTCATGAGGGATGTGTTTAATGAAACAATGATAAGTAAACATCTGCAAATGATATACATAGTTTGATTCAATTTTTGTTTTGTTTTGTAAATATTCTTGTGTGGACAGAAAAAGGATAGAATGCAGAAGCTAAAGAATCTCAGGATGATGAATAGTTGAGGGAAACCTTTCCTTTTAAAATCTCTGGAGTTGTTTTAGCAGGGAGGGAATGAAAAGAGAAGCACCGGAATAGACACGCCCCTGAGCAGCACTGCAGAGTACTGGCTTTCAACCAAGGGTGAGTGGGGGACAGGCCATTGGGCTGCAGGGTCACCAAAGGCCTTAGGGGCTACAGAGGAGGAAAGGACAAGACCCCTGTCGGTCTGCCAACCTCTTCTTTGTCCAAGGGAGGCCCAAGAAAGTTGGCCAGGCTTTATTCAGTCACCGCTGATCTGTGACACGAGGCCCCCTGTGTTTCCCCCTCCCGCACACCTCCATCATGGCGTTCAGCACATTCTACTGAAGTTCTCTCTTGTGTGCAGAATTCCTCTTCCTCCCTTGACTGTGAGGTCTGGGTAGGGCCTGTCATCACTCACCCTTGCACTCCCAGGCACCTAAAACAGTGTCGGACACAGAGGTCTTCAGCACATGCTTTCTGGGCTAGACTCGCCATCGCCTGCCATCCTCTGGAGCCAAAAGCTCACAGACCAGGGCACTGATCAGCATTCCTGTCCTTCCCGCAGCCCCGGTGCATCTTCCTAAAGCAGATGTCACCACACTGTTCTCTGTCTGCTTCAGATGCTTTCCCTTTCCCGTCAGGCTCTCGGCTGGACCCCGGGAGCCTTTTATCACCAGGCCCTGCTCTACCCCGCAAGGGCACTCCAGCTTCCCAGCAGGCACAGCCCAGCACACTCATCCCCACCTGAGGCCTTCTGCTAGCCCCGTTTGCCCATCCCGGAGGCCTCCTGCCTGCTCAAATCCTACACCCGCTTCAGTTCAAGCTTCAACTCCTTCTGGACTTCTTCCTAACGATGCTAACCCTGAGGGAGCCTCACCTCTGACTATGCCAGCTCTTACAGTTGAGTACATCTAATTATCTTTTTGTGCTCTTTTCTTTTCTATGTTTATCTGTCCCCCACCCTGAAACTAATCTGTTTACAAGAAAGACAATGTCTCACACATCATCTGCAATCCACCACACCCACGTAAGACCAGAGCACTGTAAAAGCTTACTGATGGCTAGGACAGGAAAATCCGAAGCACAGTCACCATCAGAAATGACAACAGTGCTTTCTGGACAGTACAGGGGTAGCCAGCACAGTTGGGTAATGGTAGGAGGGTTTGCAAAAGGGGCTTAAAACTTTAAACCTATGCCCCTGAAACTTAAAATGAGTTCTCCTTAGCACCTGATGGTATGAACCAGGGGTTTTCAAAGTGTGCTTCCCAGCAGGAACTAGGGACTTGTTAGAAATGCAAATTGTCAGCCCCACCCCCAGCTACAAATCAGAAACTCTGGGGATGCTTCCAATGTCCACTAAGTTTGAGAAGCGCAAGTGTAAGCATACAACAAGAATATCCAGGTATACCAGAAGGAGCAGTTTCTTGACCCTCTGAAGACTGCCTGTGGGCTGTAATTTTGAACTCATGTCTTTCTGTTTATTGTCATTGCTACTACTTACTAATGAAAATGGTAAGTAAAACAACTGTTATTGACTAACTAGTACCCTGCCAGTTTCTTAACTATGGTTTTCACGTGTAAGAGGTGAGTAGAAGGCAGAAACTATGAGAGATGCCCATGCAGAGGTGGCTGACTCACTTTGTGGTCTCTTGGTCTTGGGGGCAATGCAGAAACACAGACCTGAAACTGGGTGGCAGAGTCCTGCTTGCAGCAGGCACCCAGTCTGTACCCTCTGGATCAGCCAGTGGGCAGCGCAAGGGCACAGATGAAGCCATATAAGAAGGGTTCTCAGGCTAAGTGCAGCAGGCTGCAGGAGAGAACACAGAAGCAGAGGTCTAGCTCTGATTGTAGCTTTGCACTGCCGGTTTCGTGATAGCAGCAGCTAGTCACCTCTCCTGCACACAAAGCACACCCTTCCCTAAAAGTTAGAAAGTACAGATGACCTAAAAAATCCCTTCCACAAACTTTCAAGTATTTAGGGAAAAAAATGACAGTACAGTAAGGACCCTCTAAGGCAGTGCTGAGGACAGTGGAAATACCGAGTATGGATGCTATCCAATGTGCTACCTGCCAGCCAACATGCAGGCACTGAACACCTGGAAGGTGGACAGTAGGAAGCAAGAACAATTTGCATTTTTATTTTAATTAACTACTTCACATGTGTAGCCCTTGTAAGGAACCTGAAATCCCTGCTGCACCGGACCATCCCCATCCCCAGTCCACAAGGTGGGAACCAGATCATTAAGGAGCTCACTTATTCCACAGCCAGAGTGCGTGAGGCAGCCACAGTGATATTGTAAATGCCCTGTAAAGTGAGACGAGTCTAGCTCTCTCCTTCTGCATTGGATTACAGAGACAGGGTAAGCCTGCCATGACCTCTCAGCCAGAGCTGACACTCTGATCTTTGTTACTGAGATTTTAGGCTGGGAGGCTACACTTTGGAAGACATGAAGCAAGCTATGTAACATTAAGATGCCAGAACTCACATTTTAAACTATACGAGATGCCTTGAAGACTTACTAATGAAGCAGTTGGCCAGGTGTGGTGGCACACACCTATAATCCCAGCACTCAGGAGGCTGAGGCAGGAGGATCAGCAGGAGTTCTAGGCCAGCCTGGGATACACAATGAGTTCAAGGCTAGCCTAGACTACAGTGAGATTAAAAAAAATACACACACACACACACACACACACACACACACACACACACACAATAACATTTATTAAAGAAAAGGAACCCAAGGCCTGGAAAGGCCTGGAGATAGCATCTAGCCCAAGCCCACACTACCAGGGAAGGAACTGAGGCCTGGATAAGAATGCATTTCTTCTAGGGGCCAGGGATTTGGCTCAGTGATTCTGCTGCCTGCCTTGCAACTGCCAAGGGCCTGAGTTCAATCCCCAGCACCAAAAAAAAAATTCTAAAATGACCACAACCCCAGGAGCAAGGCTGTCATTAAATGACCAGTTATAGGTTTCCTGGCAGCAACTGGGAAAGAAAGCTGGAGTTGAGCAATGATTGATTCTGGAAAAATACAGTGGGCTGCGTATCACAAGGAAGCCACCAGAAACAAGGGCTCAGTCCCTGTGAGTGGTCCAGCCTCAAATGAATAAGTCATGATGCCATTGTGAGCAGATAGAAATCTCCCACTGGGCTTCATTTCAGAGCTAATTAGTCCAAGTCCTTTCACTTAGCAAATGGGAGAGGCCTCACCTTTTTTGGGGTGTGGTTGACAGTTTTGCCAGAAAGAGACACCTTCCAACTAGGGTTCACAGCCAGGACGCTGGGGAAGGCTGCTTGATGGGCAGGAAGTGGGGTTATCTACCATAAAGTCTGCTTTACAGAGAAAAGAGGGGTCTCTCCTGCAGTTTGCTTCCTAGGAACACTATCTGTAAAGATGGCACTGCCAGGGCCAGAGGTCAGGCAGTGGGGATCTCTCTCCTACCTTGGCCACAGGGAGCACATTCATTTTGGTCCAGGCCCTGCCATCATCAGATATGAGTCCGCAGGTCCCCAAGGGCTGCTGGGATAATCACACAGTGTTCAACCTGAAAGGGACCTTGGAGAGTATCTATCAGTCCAACACTCTGGTTTCCTGGAGGAGGAAGCTGGTGACTGTTCAGTGTCACCTGACAATATAGTAACAGAGACAGGATGAAACCAAAAACATCCCTATTTCAGATGGGCAGCCAAGGGGACAGGGACAGGTACTTTCCAAACACTACATGCTACAAGACACCACCTGGGAGCATGCATCTCTCTGAAAAAGAAGGACCTGCTCCCTCAGGTAAGTTAATACTATCAAGTACAACCAAACGTGACACAGGTGAGGAAGGAGAGGCAAGTCGCTAGGGGCATAGCACAGACATCTAAGAGGAAGGCTATAAGGCACAATCCTGAGTGGGTGGGCGGGGAAGGATGGGGGATCTGAACAGAAGAGAAGAGCAGGCTTTAGCCAGTGACAAATAAGGGTAAGGCAACAGGAAAGGGATCTGCCTGGTCAGGGATCAGTGCCACTGCAGTCTGGCAGGAAAACAAACAGGCTGGCTGTCCGTGGGGCCCTCCCGGGCCAAAAACACACTCTCACCTACCTGTGCCACACAAGACAAGGACATCAAGTTTGAGATGGGAATTACCACTCTGAGGTTCAAAAGCAGCTAATCCCGGGGCTCTGTGAGCTCTGTACATGAGGTCCTTGCATTACTGGTCTACAGGGAACTGGGTCAGGGTGCTCGCTGCAGGTGGTGGGCCCTGTGCCTGTTCCTCCCAGCACATCCTGAGCCTCAGGCTCCAGTGGGCCCCAGCTCCCTCCAACAGGAAACAGGTGTGGGCAGGGATCACAGGCTGAATAGTGGCTGCCCAAAAGATAAGCCCATGTCCTAACCCGGAAACATGTGACTATGACCCTATTTGGAAAAAGGGTCTTCATAGATAAAAACACCAAGAATCCCGAGACGAAATCTCCTGTATTACCTAGGCAGGTCCTAGATCCAACAACAGGTGTCCTTTTACGAGTGAGACAGAGAACAACTAGACGAGAGGAAGACTCAGAGACATAAAGAGAGAGAACCATGTGAAGACAAGGGCAGAGGTTCAAGGAACAAATCTGCAAACCAAGAACACCAAGGATTACCAGCAGGCACCAGGGCCCCCATGAGGAACCGAGCCTGCCAACTCCTGGATTTAGGACTTCTGACCTCAGACCACTCTGAAAGAATACATTTCTGCATTCTGTACTCAGTTCGTGGTCACGTGTTAGGGCAGCCTCAGGAAACTCAATCAGCAGGGAAATGGGCACAGGGAAGCAGACTTGAGGGTTCAGGAAGGCATCCCAGGGCATGTGCAGCAGTTACTCAGCACCTGCTGTGTTTCTCTCTTGCCTTCAAATCCTTTTCTTCCCTGGTCACTAGCTGTAACCTCAGTCCCCTAGGTCCCACCAGCAGGCGCCCAAAGCATATTAGTTGTGTGAGTGATGAAGACCTAATGTTGAACGAGTCTTAAAATGTCATTTTCCACCTCTGTAAATGGGGCCGAATGTCTAGCTACCCCGTGGTCTCAAAAGAAGTTGCAAAGACCCGAGGCAGCAACCAGAGGAGGCCCAGAAGAGGGCAAAACACTACACCATGCCCTACCCTGCACCCCAAGGTGGACACAGTGAGATCTCAAAACACGCACGTCTCCCTGTGCCCAGAGCCTGATTTCAGGACTCATGCAGGCCCACACCATAGTCTATGGGCAAATCTCTCTGCCTTTCATGTTCCAGATAACCTAGATTCCACTCCGACACTGCCCCTTCCTGTGTGAGCAGCTCATGTCGCCCCTCAGCCTCAGTTTTCTCTTCTGTAGAAAGGATCATTTATCCCCGCCCATCTGGAAAAGTAGCCTGAGGTTCAAGTGAGCTCATGTTTGTGACCATCAGCTAAGAGTTCTATGCAATGCAGGTGATTATCAGAATCACTCCCAGGTCCCAAACCAGACAGGCGGTGTGAGTGCCAGCCGAATGCAGAGTCCGGGGCCCAGAGAAGGAGAACAAATAACCCCCTTCTTTCAATTTCTGCAACTCATCGAGTTACAAAATCCTCATGGTTCTGCGAGAAAACCAAAAATCTCCTAGCCACAACTCAAAAAATTCTCTAACCACAAGACGAGCCATTTTTTCATAATGGGTGGTGCTGGGCTTCAATCAACTCAGCTGCTTAGGCCAACAAATAGTTTGGATTTGTTTTTGTTTTCTTGTTTGTTTTTTTAAACACCACACTTATAATCTAGCCCCTCCCCCAAAGAGACATCCTTTCTCCTAAAAAAATAAAAGTGGAAACCAAGTCTAAGTGATGAAAGTCAACTGAGAAGCAGAGGTTCCTGGAAGGCAGGCCCTGCATTCTCGAGTTACGTCTGCAGACACAGACATTTCTAGCAGGGTGGGATAGGAGTGAGCTCAGCCAGGCGTCAGGGCTCCGAGGACAGGACCTGTGATCCCAAAGCGACAACTGATGCTTCAGCCTCAGAAATGGCCTCCACTCATCCAGCTAAAAAAGCTGAGCAACCTTTACTGGGTGTTGTAACCAACCACATACAGAAAAAGCTGATGGATAGACCAACCTCTCACCCTCAGGCAGAGATGCAGCAACACATCAATGACACTGCAGTCAGCAGAAGAAACTCCCTCCCAGGCCCACCACAGGAACCTCGAAGGAGGCCACCTGTCTCCCGCTTCTCATGGCCTGGTACCCCAGGCCAGCTGGCCCTCTGGGATAGCCCGGGGTTGTTCTGGGTGACACAGGCAGGATCCTCGCCGCAGCCCATCCCTACTTTATACTCAGGGTTGCCTCTTCCTCCACGGACACTGTCCTGGACACACTCATGTGCTAGTTCAGGTCTCTTCAGGGGTTTCTGTTCTTAGAGCAGTGGCGGAACTGCCTGAGATGCAGACATCCCTCTGCGGTCAGGTTTGGGCCCAGGGCCTGCTGCTGATGGGCTCTGGAGTTTTGGAGCCGTGACTGTCCTGTCCCTGAAATGTACCAATGCCCATCCCACAAAGTTAGTAACCAGATATGGAATGCTCCTGGTGTACTCTGGGTACTTTGTCTGCGGTATTATTATTTCAGTGCCCATTCCCGCAGTGCTCCAAATCTGAGCTGAGTTCCTCCTGCCCCACGGATTGTCCCACCTCCAGCTCCCACACGCCGCTCCCAGCATGTCCTGTGCTCAGCCCTGCCCAGCTCTGGGCTAAGCTGGCCTTGCTGCGGCGGAGGGTGGAGACAGCAACCAGAAAGCACTCAAAGAAGTTCAGTGACTGTTTACTTAGAGAGAAAAAAAAATTCCTGAAATCTTAAATGATTGGAATTTTTCCCACCACATTCTGCTTTTACAGTTACAAATCAATAAGGAGACACAGGCAGATCGGGTTTATTCAAAACTCAAGTTTTATTCAGAGTAACTTCTCTTCTACGGACTTTATTTTTGCTGGCTACAGAATTAGTGTCCCATAGATAGGCAAAGCACAAAGGTCAGAGACCCTTGGGCAATTTTGAAAGTTTTAAAGACAATTATTTCATTTTAATACACTGTCCTTTTTGGATTATGAAAGTAATATGTGATCATTTTGGATAGCAGAGAAAATAGAAAACATATGGAAGAAACAAATCTATGGCAATTTCACCGTCTCTAGGGAACACCACAGTGAAGGCTTTGGTTTATTTATTTCTTTCTTTTTTTTTGGTACCTTGAACTCAGGACTTTATACTTGCCAGGCAGGCACCATGCTGCTGAGCTAAACCCCTAGCCCGTTTTGGTTTATTTCTTTCCAGACTTTTCTCTATATGCTCTGTTTTCTATACGACATTCATTTAAAAACGAAAAAATGAGTAAAAAATCCAGCCAGTGCAGTCACAGATGGTGGGCGGTAGGCCTCCTGTTCTGTGTCCCCTCTCCGCACCCCTAAGCAATTTAATTTGTGAGTGAAAAGCTGAACCATTGCATAATTCCATGCCTACCTTATCAGGGGCTGGTGAACTTCCACCCTCTGAGTAGTTAGCCAAGTCATCTCTGCTTTCCATTTTCATGCCACACAGTCAATATTTACTAACCATGTTGCTAAAACAGGCGCTGGTAAGGGACATGGTGCCAAGTCGCCGTCTCTAATCTCAGCAGCGACAGTCTCAGTGGCTCCCACAGGCTTTACTGTGCCACAGGCCAGAGCTCTGGTGAGTGATTCTGGCCCTATCGACTAGGAAGCCTGTGGCCCAGCCTGGATGCTTCACGTCATCATGAAGTTGCAGGAGGCTAAGTGCAGGAAGGCACTTAAGAGATAGGGAAACTGAGGCTCTGCTTGGGAAAAGGATCTGCATAAGCATGTGAAGCCCAGAACCAAAGCCAGGCCCCTGAGCTCCTACATCAGTAGCCTGTCTCACTGCAGTGGAGAAACGGCTGAGAAGGCCATGGGAATCAGACCCCAGCTCATTGGGGTTGGAAATCAGGCAAGTGCAGCTCTCGGAGAGTCAGTTTATAGACAGGTTCTCCCAAGAGTGGCCTGCTTCTTGATGAAAGGATTACAGTGACCCCTGGCAGCATCAATTCTCTTGCTGGCTTTCACTCACATGACACATTTTTATGAAGTTCCAGCTATGGGAAGGCACTGCTTGCTTTACCAAGGTGGCGCCATCTTGCCCACCTCTCTTGGGAAGACACACACACTGGACAACCCCAAGAGAAGTCTGTGCCTTGGAGGGAAACATCCATGTGTGGTTTGGGGCAGCTCAGTGACAGCAGACCTCTGGAATAAAGTCCCTCCTCCCCTGAGGGCAACGTGAATACCAACAGGAGCAATCAAAAGGGAAAGGATAGGCAACTTGTTGTGACGCCAAATGCCTATAGGGTTTCTGTGGGTAATAGACTAAAGAACCTTGACTAAGGAGACCTGTGACCAGGTCCCATTTCTGCTACCAAAATGCCACATACTCTGAGGGGAAGGTGGTTTGTGCCCAAGGCCACACAATATATCGGGTGGCCAAAGTAGGATGTGAATTAAGTCCTTTAGGGCCGATCGCCCACATGCCACAGAAGAGATGAGTTTTTGTTGCTGTTGTTTTCCTAGTACTGGGGATTGAACCCAGGGCCTTTGTACTGAACTACATCCCCAGCCCTCCCCAACAATCTTCTTATTTTTTGAGACAGGATCTCACCAAATTGCTCAGACTGGGCTCAAACTTCAAATGTCTCCTGCCTCAGCCTCCCAGAGTACTGGGATTATAGACCTGGACCACCACACCCTTCCCAGATGGGTCTTTCAACTCTTCTAATTCTTGGTCACCTCCAAAAAGCCACAACCCTTATCTGGAACTTCCATGGCACTCAGACTTCTCTTCATCCTGCTCAGTTGAGAGGCGGCCCTGGTACCTTCTCTCCCTGAATGTAGACACTCCAGCTGGGTCCAAAGAACCAGGCTCAGGTATTCTGGAGAAGCAAGAACAGGACAGGGGCATCCGGATCAAAGCAGAACAAGATGTTATGCTTGGCCTGTCCGTCTTCCCTGCCCACTCCAGGCGGGAAAACAAAGAAGGCAGTGTGAGCAGGGCACCCAGGAAAATGCTACATTTCTACCTTCAACAGGCCTTATAGATGCAAACTCAAAGCCTCCAGGGCTCTGGGCAAGCTAAACATAGCTTCCAGCCACACCAGCCCCTGTGGGTGCATCTATTCCAGGTAGCAGGGAGACAAAGAAGGCTAAAACTTGGCCCTGTGCTCAAGGAGCTTGTGGTCTGAGTTGGAATACAGTCTGGGCCTCCCAGAAGACTTTCTACTTCCAAACAGGCACAAATGAAGCTCAGGCCAGAGGGCAGCAGACGGCCATAGCTGGAGAGGTGGGCGAAGCTGGGAAGAGCCCATGGGAGGCCCCAGAGGGGAAGGGGGAATTTCCAGTGGGCTTGAACACCGAGAAGACTGAGGTACATCGAAGACAACCAAGAAGTGAGAAGGTACTCAGAAGAAGGGAAAGAATATTTCAGGAAAAACCAGTAGAGCAGCCAGAGTAGAGAAAGGTTAGGAAGTCCTGGGTGCAAAATTGAGATGAAAAGCAGGCAGAGTGAAGGGACTGAGTTAGCCACTTCCTTCAGTTTAATCCACCAGCCACTTACTACTGACTCTGCACAGGGAACACATGGTCTGGAAGCACTTCCCCTGCAAGAGGAAACTATGGTGGCAGCAGAGGGAAAGTAAACACATTAGAAGCTCATACCTGGAGGTACAGGCAGGTTTGCGAGGGAAACCGTCCAAATGCTGGTCAGGGTCAACAAGGGTCAGCTACTCTCCACAGTGCTACAGTGCTGGCTACTGGGTACTGGGTGATCTTGCAGACACACAGACTGTGTTCGCTACACAACACTGTGTTCACTACCTCAGTACCCTGAAATTATAAACAGTTACATAGTCCACAAACTATTCCCAGTTAAACAGTGATGTTCAAAGCATTAGGAGGAGGTTTCCCAGACTTATGGCTGAGAAGAGTTTCCTAGGCAGCGCTAGCTGGAATTAGGGCTTAGGCTATAACACACTTAAGCTATAAGTGTACTTCACCACCAGGCAAGAGCCCCAAGTGGACAATTTTTTTGTTTGTTTATTTGTTTTTGTTTTTTGAGACAGGGTCTCACTACGTAGTTAAGACTGACCTGGAACTCACTATGTAGCCCAGGCTGGTCTCGAACTCACAGTGATCCTCCTGCCTCAGCTTCCCAAGTGCTGGGATTACAGACAAATGTCACCCCACCCGGCCCCAAGTAGATATTTTGAAAATCAAGTTATTTTTTCTTCCAATGCCCAAGAAAGAAAGTCTTGTGCCTGGTAAATACTTCTGTGGAGAACGCACTACTTAAACTTAAAAATTATCCTAAGCCATTTGTGGCAAAGCACACCTGTAATCCCAGCAGGCTAGGAGGCTGAAGCAGGAGGATTGTAAATTCAAGCCCAATGTGAGCAATTTGTGACTTACCAAGAACTTGTCTCAAAATAAAAAATAAAAATAGGCTGGAGATGTACCTCATTGTAAAGGCCCTGGGTTCAACCCCAGTACAAAATCCAATACAAAACCCTAAGGAGCTCAAAGTCCATTGAAGGGGTTAGATAATTGGTGCCAGTCCAAATTCTAAGATGGTGTGATGACCAAGAGCTCTTCCCGAAGCCCAGAAGTATCTCTGCCAGAATTTCTCTCAAAAGATCTGGAGTCTCCCTCCAGGTACCGGTGCGCGAGCCACACCATCTCTTGACTTTCCCTTTAGCTGTTGCCCTCCTAACCTACCAATCGTGCAGCAAGGGTTCACTGAGCTTTTTCTCTCTGTCTGAAGGACACAGGACAATGAGGCCGCCACCTTCCCCTGCGAGCTTCCAGGCCCTCATCACCTCCTGTCCTCTATAGCAACCCCTCCCTCACTGGCTGGCCGCCCACGCCCCTTTCTCCGTCCAACCCCACTAACCTTTCCTCCGGACACAGTCATCCCTCTCAAAGCCAGCAGGAAGTCCAAACTTCTGAGCACAAAATACTTAAAGAGCAATGCATTTGTTCTGTGTGGCACTAGAAATGTGTGTTAAATTTGTTTCAAATTTAGAACAAATCCACTTATAAAGTATAGATGAAAAAGTCAAATCATCTATAGCCCCACTCCTACTGCTCTTCTCCCACTGGCAATACCAATACCCTGAAACTTTAATGGCTATTAAGAAGGATGAACTTGGGGCGGCCTGCCTTGCAAGCGCGAGGACCCGAGTTCAATCCCCGGTACCAAAAAAAAGAAGGATAAACTTGAGTCATTTGGAGGGAAATGAATGCACTTGGAGACGTAACGTTGCGTGAAATACATCAGACACACAAGCCTAAATATCTCATGGTTTCTCTTATATGAGAAACCCAAAATATAAAGACAAAATTAGAAGAGATAATAGGAAGTAGGGTGACACATCTTTCTTAATGGGAAACAGATCAAGAGATGCGGGGAGAGGGAAGAGAAGGGGACAAAAACAATTGGGATGTGTTATGTACAGTGCCGACTCCCACAAGGAATGAAGCAAAATGTACTAATGAAAATAAAAATCAGAAACGAACTTCAATGGCTAGTAGCTTAGCCTTTTATCCAACTTCTGCTTGTTACTCTGGATGCATCCTCTTTGCGTTCTCCTTCTGCTCTCTCTCTCTCTCCTTTTAGAGCCTGTCAGTGCATCTCCTACCCAGTATGTGTTTACTAGGTATTTCACAGAATCAGGGAATTTCAGAATTAAGGAGGTCTGTAGCCCAAACTCTTTGTTGTACCAAAAAAAAAAGGGGGGGAAGGGGCTGAAAACCACCAAGAAGGAAGTCACCACAGCAAAAGCAGAAGAGAGACCCTGGGAACCAAATGAAACTGAAACTCTCCTGAACCCTTACTGGGGACCTACTATGTGCCCACACTGTGCAAGACCCTAAGAGACAAAAGAGTTGCCTCCAGATGCCCTGCTCAGAAAGCTCACTGGACTGTGAGCTGCTTTGGGGTAGTTCTTTAGCAAGGACCATGCAGAAGACGTGGGAGTAAACTCCCAGGCAAAGATTGGCAACAGGGGTTTCCACATCATGTTGAGACAGAGAACAAGGGCACCCACCTGCCTATAGTCCTCAGGGCAGGCTTCTGAGAGGAAACAGAACTTGAATGGAACTAGTGCATGGGTGAGACTAGCTGAGCACAGGGAAAGCACGCTGCTACCCAGGCTCTCCGAGGGAAAGGTGGCCACTGAAGGATATGCTGGGGAATGGGAAGCAAACTAGGAGGAAGTGGTTTGTGAGATCAGTGCATCTTCAGTGGCTGCTCTGTTCCTTCACTGCATCAAGTCCCAAAGACAAGTCACTGCTTTGGACTCAACTATCTGTCATAGCCCCCACTGGGCAAAGCTTTCCCAGCCACCTCATAGGCTATAGAGTAGCCAATGAATGGATCACTCTTAGGTCAGGTGACCCTCCTTTTCCAATGAGGAACCACTCTTGCCAAGGACCAGCCCAACTGTGCCCCATGGGGTAGTGGTCTGTGGCTATGAGGGGAAAGAAGTCAGTTTTATCAAGAAAGGAATAGTGAACCTGGTGTGGTGGCACACACCTGTAATCCCAGCACTCAGGAGGCAGAAGCAGGAGGACTGCCATGAGTTCAAGGACAGCCTGGGCTACATAGTGAGTTTAAGGCCAGCCTAAACTACAGAGCGAGACCTTGTCTCAGAAAACAAAGAAAGGAATATTGAGTGTGGCACACACATGTAGGGGAAGCGGGTCCCAGAAGGTGTTTAATGTGAGTAAAGGCACAGAACAGAGGATAATAAAGAGACTTCCTTATTCAAGGGAAGAAAGGGAAAAGCTAACATCTCCAAGAGCCACCCATGTGTTTCATGTAGCATTTTGAAGAACTGTTCTTGGATCCGGTTGTCCCTTCTGCACTGATGAGGCCAGAGCCTCTTCTCAGACATCTAAATCTGAATCCTCTGAAATTCAGATCTATGGCCTATGATGACAACCACTATGATGGATGTTTCTACCATAATCTCATTCGATTCTCTAGTCAGGAGAGCGCAAGTTCAAATCCAGACTTAATAAGGAGGTAGCATGTTTCCATGCCACAGATGACAAAATGAAGGCTCAGAGAAAAATAACTTGCCCAAGATTATATAGACAGTAATTCATACCTGGGTTTGATGCTTGAGCCTAGGGAACAAATTCTTTGCAGGGCAGGAGGTTGGGACAGGATCTTGATATGCAGTCCAAGCTGGCTTTGAATTTGCTGGCCTCAAACTTGCAGCGATCCCCCTGCCTCAGCCTCCTGAGTGCTGGGATTACAGGTGTGCACCACCACGCCCAGTTTGGGGACAAATTCTCGAAGATGTGCTAAACAAGGTGGCTTGGCTGCCCCATAGAGGTAGCTCAGCACACAGATACTCCTTGAAGGAAAAAACTCTAGGACTGCAGAAGAGGGTGGTGGGGCCAGGGCCTGACAAAACTCTCAGCGGGCTGGGAGCTGACATCATCTCAGAGACACGGGACCCCAAGGATCCTATGTCAAGGTTCACAAGAGACATCAGAAGTAATTTCATGTTCCTAGGCCCTAGAAATGCTACAGAGTGAGCTGGCTCTGAGGTGGGTAATAAAATCTCTTCAAGAAATAGGCAGGTATGGTGGCCCATGCCTGTAACCCCAGCACTCAGGAGGCTGAGGCAGGAAGATCACCAACCCCAATGCTGCCCCTTCACTGAGACCCATGTCTACCCCGGGTCCATCCCATAACCAAGTTTTCAACTTTGAAAAGTTACACCTTCTAATCCATAAAATTGGGCCTGGAGATTTAGCTTAGTGGCACCATGCCTGTCTCACAAGCACAAGGTCCATGAGTTCAATCCCTGGTACCAGGAAAAAAATATATATAAAACCTGCTGGAAATATGCAGTAGACACAAACATACATTTCCTCTAAAGGGGCCAGATGATAAATATTTGAGGCACCAAAGACCAAGAAGAAAAATCTAAAATATTATGTAGCTATTCATACAACAAAGGAGAAAATGAAATCTCTGTGGGTTCTTAATTGACAAAACTCAAAATTTAATAATAATGAAGGTTTTTTTCTTGGGGGTGATATAGGCATTCCCATCAGAAGAATGGAAATTTGAGGGGTGGGAGAAGCAGATAACATTTTGCTGAATTGGGATCCTAAACTAGTGATCCCTACCATTAAACTGATTGAAAATAATCACCCATAAAACCCATCCCTACTCTGAGCCAGTCAGACAGGCAGCAGGCCAGATTTGGGCTATAGGGCTGTGATGTGCTGTCCTCTGGACTAGAAAAGGCAGAAGCCCTTGAGAGCAAAGGTCTTGGGTTCCAACAGCTACTTTGGGGTGCTTTTGGGGACAAGGGTGATCAGGAGAGAGAGAGACACACAACAGTAGCCACTGCCCTGTTGGAGACCCTAGCAGCTCCAGGGTCTCACAGGGCCTACACTGCAGAGCCCTGGATACTTTAGGACAGCCAAGGTGACAGGGAACCCCACAGCCCTCACTCTGGCTCCCCAAGCAAAGTAGAGAACAATAACTCTCAAAGCACCCTGATCCCAAGCACCCTCACAAAAAGCTCCCCAACAGAACCTTTCCATCCACTTCTAAAGCAGAGACGAAGAAGCTGCCCCTGGGCTGGAGTTGTGGGGACACCTGGTCCTCAGGGTCTGCTTCTGGGAAGAGCTCTGCTCTGGTCCTGACTGGCCTGGCTCAGGCAGCCTGGAAGCCTCATGCTAAGAGGATTACCTTAGTCTTTGCCTTACCTACCTTGTGTTGATGGCATCAAATTATCCATGAACACGTACTGAAGTGAGAATGAGACTTACAGCATGAAAATAAAGAACCAGAGAGAATAAAGTTTGGAGTTAAAGGGGAAGGACTTCAACTCCTGTAAATCTCCCTGTGGCAAAATAGTAACATGTCTTTACAGAACACTTAAACTACCAAAAATGCACAAAAACAGTGACAATGTGTTGGCAAGGCCATAAGGAAATAAGTACATGCTGGTATTTTCAGCTTCAACCAAGTGGCAAATCAATCCCTTGCCCTGGTGGCCACCTCTGGCAAACACCAGATAGAAATGAAGCAAAGGGAAGAAATGAAACAAACAATACAATTGCTTTTAACAGTGAGAAAAAATAAGCAAGGGAAATTTATGTAAATTGGGAATGTCTACATTGTAGAGTATTATGAAGTTAACAAAAGCCTATGAATTGTATTTACTTTTAAATGGCCAGTATTCTTCAAAAATGTCAGTGTCACACAAGCCACAGAATGGCTGAGGAACTGTTACAGATTAAAGAAGACTACATGATCCTATCCTAGGCCTCTTACTGTTGGGAGAAGAACTGCTATACAGAAGAGTAAGAGGGAAACCAACAAAACTGGAACAAGACTGACAGCTGAGATTAAAATAGCCTATCAGTATTGAGATTAAAATAGCCTATCAGTATTGAATGTTTTAGTTTGAGGGAAACCAACAAAACTGGAACAAGACTGACAGCTGAGATTAAAATAGCCTATCAGTATTGAATGTTTTAGTCTGACAACTGTACTGTGGCGGTGAAAGAGAATGTTCGAACCCTTAGAAGACAGAGTGGAGTGTAACGAGATAAAGAAGCATAATGCCTGAAACAATGACAAAAGATACACAGCCTGGCCGTGGGAAAAAAGAAAGAAGTCAGGGACAAGGAGAAAGAGGAGAGAGGAAAGACAGCAGAGGGAAAAAGAGAAAGCAAGAGAAGAGACACCCCCCACACAAAAGTTTTAAAATGGCAGTGCACACCTGTAATCCGAGCACTCAGTAGGCTGAGGCAGGAAGATCATGAGATCAAGGCCGGCCTGGGCTACAGAGTAAGTTTGAGGCCAGCCTGAGCCATATAGGGAGACTCTGTTGCAAAAGAAATAGAGAAAAATCAGTAGATCTAGGTCCAGAGTACATAAAGTTCTGTTATCCTTACAGCTTTTCTATTATATTTGAATTTTTTTTCCGGTAGCAGGAATTGAACTCAGGACCTTGTAATTGCCAGGCAGGCGTAGTACCGCTGAGCTACATTCCCAGTCCCTGAAATTGTTTTAAAACCAAAAAGAAAAAGTACATATATGAACTCCAGGTACATGGAAAGGTATCAATAAAACAACCTGAGGGCCGGGGATTTGGCTCAGTGGTTCTGCCGCCTGCCTCGAAAGTGCAAAGGCCCGAGTTCGATCCCTGGTACCAAAACAAAACAAAACAAAAACACACACAACCTGAGTAAAACTCACAGCACAAGATTTACAGCCTAGTCATCAACAAGTAGAAAGAAAGCATATCCAATGGATCACAGTAGATAAGGCTTCAGTGCCACCGACACAGTGGCTCCCCACCCCTTGCAGACAGCAAACCCCGCCAGACCCCCACTCAGGCCATAGGACCCACTCAGAGTGTACGCCTTGCCCTGGGGCTGTGCCTTCTTGGGACAGCAGCCTGGACATCGCAGCCACTTTGTTTGAGTGGCTTTGTGCTTTGTTTTCCTAACAATGGATGATGAAAGCATCTCCCTCCCCGCTCAGCCCTGGCTTCTGTCACCCAGGGCCCTCTGCAGTTGCCTGTGCCCTGGCATCCCCCTCCCTCACCCTCTCCCTGCCCTCCTACCCAAGCCCAGGAGCTTGCTCACGTGGCTTCATCCTGTTCCAGATTAGAGTTCGAGGAGCTGTGCTACGCCAGGTCTCGCTTCCTCCTCTGAACTCCTGGCTCGCCTTTCTGGGGTCCCTTCACTGGCACCCAGTCTAGTCAGAGGGCTCGTTCCATTGGCTTTTAGGGACAGTACCCAGGGCTCCAGGAGAGCCTTAAGCTCTCATGGAACAAGGCCTGAGCCCTAAGTCTCCTCTATCTGTTGTGGGGCCCGACACACTTTGGGTATCCGACACTGTTTACCACAAGCCGTGACAATGACCCAGAGCTCATGCCTACTAACATCACAGGAACCTCTGGCTTAGCCAGGGCACAGGATCCCCAGCTTGAGTGACCAGAGACTACCATGCAGCACTATGCCATTTTGCATCCATCTGGCTCACCTCACCCGCCACCCCCGCAAGAGGACAGAAGCTCCCAAAGACTCCTGGGTCAAGTGAGGCCCTGCTCACTCTGACTAAGGCCTGCAGAGGTGCTGGCAGGACTAGAATGAGTGGAAATACCACGTCCATGCTTTCTGATGTTGAGGGGCTGTTGCTGGCTCCCCTCGCCCACCTCTCTTGCTTCTGGCCACTGTCTCACCCTGAGCTGGGCCTCAGCCCTGAGGAGAGAAGACCTGTGGCTGAGGAAACCCCTTCCAGGCTGCAGGATGGAGTTTCACCAAGGGAACTTCCTGTCCTGGTGTGGTCCTCACTGCCACCCCACGCAGAGAACAGCAACATCCGCCCTGTCCTTCCTCCCCTTTGCAGCCTGGACTGACCCACAAGTCCCTCAGTTACCTCCACCCCTGCCACCCTGAGCCCTGGCCTCTACAGGACTAGGTGGCCTCTGAAGAATCTCCCAGACCGACTCTGATCATGGGAGTAGAATAGAAAGGGTACGGTGTTTCTGATGTGAGAGATCTCAGTGGAATCTTGACTGTGCTTTGGACAGTGCAACCATGAATGTTCACTCAACCTCCATGAGCCTCTTCTTCCTCATCTGTCAAATGAGAATGTGATCAGAAACATAAGGACCCAGCACAGACCTTGACAAGAGAGAAGGAGATTCCCAACACAATGCCAGCTTGTTTGTGGTCCAAGAGGCATAAATATCCCAGGTCATGCTGAAGGAAGGGCTCTGTACAGAGAAGCCTCTGGCTTTTTTCTCTAGCTTTCTCTGGACTTACTGTGTCACAGAGTAGAATTTCCCATTTGGCTTCTCCCTGATAAGGTAGTTATACATTTCTTCGGCCAATTACTTAACACTTCACAGACTGAGTTTCTTTATCCATCACACAGGAATTATTTCACATGGTGCTATAAGAATTAAATACAACAGAAGCTGGGTGTGGTGGCACATGCCTGTAATCCCAGCACTTGGGAGGCTGAGGCCAGGAGGATCACTGTGAGTTCGAGACCAGCCTGGGCTACATAGTGAGTTCCAGGTCAGTCTCAACGACAGAGTGAGACCCTGTCTCAAAAAAC
>NW_022900937.1:15934234-15945089 GCF_012274545.1 Fukomys damarensis
AAAAAAAAAAAAAAAAAAAAAAAAAAAAAAATTAAATACAACAGGCCAGTACACACCTGTAATCCCAGCATGCAGGAGGCTGAAGCAGGAAGACTGATTCAAATTTGAGGCCAGCCTGACCTACATAGTGAGTCCAAGGCCAGCCTGAATGCCACAGAGAAATTCTGTCTCCAAAAAATACAATAGCGGGTGTGCAATAAATGGAAGTAACTTTTGTGTTGTTTCCCACTTTGTTCCTGAGAAGTCCTGGCTTTTCCTGGACTCTGAGGCTCCCTGTATAGAATGATCCCAATGGGTTCCAGGGTGCTGCAGTTAAATTGCAGGATCTATGGGTGCTGAGCACATATCAAGTGTGAAAGGCCTAAGAGGGACGCCAGGGCGGGAGAGAGATGGGGAAGGGCTGAAATGCAGAGCCCCAGCCTGCAGTGACCCTCAGTCCAATGGGAAGAAGACCAGGAAAAGCCTTGTAAGTAGGAAGTCTGATGGGGGAACCAGAATAAAAGGTATTCACTGCAGCAGAGGAGGATCGGATGGAACGGGGTAGACACAGCAGATTCACAGGGCATCAGCATTTGATCTGGAGCTTAGGGGAAAAGTATCATTTTCTAAGAATGAGTGGAACAGCAGGGGTAAACATAAGTCACAGCCTCAGTCTTAGTGATTTCCCGGGGCTCAGAGTAGGAGAATGGATGCAGGCTTACCTCGAACAGCCCAGCACAAACAGGAGAGGGGCCTGAGCTGCTCCGGGGGCTGCCCCAGGCTACCAGGGCTGCTCCTGCTCCTCTTGGCCTCCCCAGCCTACTGGCACTTGTGGGAGTGTGAACTCTACGAAAAGACACATACTTCATTCAGGTGAAGAGGAGAATATAAGAATTATCCTTGAAATATTAGAAAGACTCAAGTAAAATAGCTGTTGGGTTAATGCTGGTGGCCTTCTGTTGGCTCTAAATTGTCTTCTTTTCATTTTTTTAGAGACACGGGGTCTTGTTATGTTGTCCATAGTGGTCTTGAACTCCTAGGCTCAAGTGATTCTCCTGCCTCAGCCTCCCAAGTGGCCAGACCTATGATGCACACTTTCACAAAACCTACGTAAGGTTTTGTTTGTTTGCTTGCTTGCTTGTTTGTTTAAATCAATGCAATGTGATTGAGAAATTTCTTCCTCTGAGTTCCACCTCCTACATCACTTGCTCTTTGACCCCTGAATAAATCACTGGCCTTCTCCAGTTCTTTTCCAAAGATTTGGATTAAATCTTTACTGATATCCAGGTTAGCAGGGGCACTTTAGGATTTCATGTCAGTATCATAATACTAGTAGAACTTCAAGTAAGGCAAAGTAACTGAAGAATTGGAAACAAAAAATCATTGATCATCCTGTGTTGCTTATATAAAATTACTTTATATCCTTAGGCTCACATAGATCTTTGTAGAGGTCCATGAAACCATTCCTGGGCCTATCAACCAGGAACCCCTCCCAGGGAACAACACAGCTTTCCAAACGCTCACTCTCCTAACTCTGGTCCTGCTCCCCTACCCTCAAATCAAACAGACAAGACTAATCTACTTTACAAGTCATCCTATTCCCCAAAAGCTTTCGAATTAAAGAAAAAATGATTTTGTGTTTTGGGGCTCCTTATGGTATGACAGCTACATCCTAAACCAGGAGCCAGATCACCATTGTCCACCAGGGTTCCATCGCCAGTTCACTGTGTAACCCTGGATGATCTTTTTCCCCGTCTACAAAGTGAGAGGGTGAATGGGCTTCTGTTTATGAGCCCTGATCAATATTCTCCTGCTCTGCTCTATGAGTGTCTACCAAGGCTGGGAGAGGCCAAAAATCTGCAGGCCTACATTCTCCAACGAGTACAGAAAATAGCAGACATCCTCCCACATCCCAAGCAGGCTGGTGTCAAAACCAGGAGCACAGCCAAGACTCTGCACTCAGCTCTGGGAGCTAGAAATCAGGCAAGATACACAGAGCTAGGTGGGCTTCCCGGTGCACAAAGGCCACTCTGGCCAGGGAACGCTGCTCCAAACCAAGGCTTTCTTATACAGATTTCTACTCTTCCTTCTAGGAGAAGCAAGAAAAGGCCTCCAAGGGAATCAGAAACATGATTCTGCAACAGACCACAAGGCATGGAGCTGAGGGTCTCTGTTAGTACTGTTTAGGTTGGGTAGAAAGTGCAGGAAAATCTGCATTTACATGTACATCAAGATGTGCATTCACAGACACCTCTGTGAAACAAGCATGCCATATCCAGAAACAGAAGAACACCTGCAGAATAACACCTCCAGAAATGCCCTCCATGCCCTCTTGCAACCTCTAGTTCCCTGAGCATGGCTGCCACTCTGACTTTTAGCACCATGGATTCATTCCAAACTTACCCTTTCTTTCAACCTTGCGCCTGCAAGTGTCACAACCTTCTTGTGCAGCAGGTTGTTGTTCGTGGGCACTTTTGCGTAGTATGGACTCAATGAGGAGCTAAAATCGGCGAGATGGCCCTAAGTGTGGCCTAGGGTCCTCACGAGCAGAGGAAGCAAGTTAACATACAGACCCCAGAGATCCAGTTGACCCCTCCATGCTTCCTGCAAGGTCTCACACCCTCCTCCTGGGGGTGCAGAGGCTGAAGCCCCAAGACCTGGATGACCCATGCTGACTTCAAGTGTGGGTCCATCACCTGGACCAAGGATCGCATCTCATCCCACAGACACAAGGTGGGTACTGTCATCAGCCAAATTTTATAGATGAGAAAACTGAAACTCGGAGGTTGAGTAAGCTGTTTCAAAGTTGCACAGCATGGAAGAGGCCCCAGTCCCCAAGACCTGTGACCCCAAAGGCCAAACTTAGTGATCATTCTCTGTTGGCAGGGAGTTTGCCGATTGAATTGGTCCCCACCTGTGTCTCCGATCTCACCTAGCACCTCCTGGCCTTGGCTCTGTTTCTAAGGCCACCCTGTCCTCCTGCTAACATCAGATTCAGGCTCTTCCTGCCTTGAGTGAGACTCTCCCTGCCATGCTACTGCACGTTTACCCCTCAGTTCTCTAATTAACCGCCTTGCTATGCACACGATATATGCCTGTTATCCCAGCTCCTCGGGGACTGATGCAAGTTCAAGCCCAGCATGAGCAACTTAGTGAGAACTTGTCTCCCAAAAGAAAAGAAAAACTAAATCAAATTGGCCTTCCACACACCGTATGATGCATCACCCTTCTGTGTTCATTTTGATGGCTGTCTCCATCAATGGATCACCCACTGCAAGAGGGCAGGGATGATCGATTTTGTTCACCACTGCCTTGGGCAGTGTCTGGAACACAGTAGATCCTTAATATTGTCAGCGAAGGAGAGAAGGCTGTGCCTGCACAAGCTCAATGGTTGGCCTGAAGGCACTATAGTTCCAGCCTGTTCTATGACCTTCCCCTTTCCCACTCTGAGCCCGAGTTTCTACAAATGTCAAATGAGGGTCCTGGAAGAGAGGCCCTCCAATGGTCATCATCCCTGGCCTCCAGACCACAAATCCTTGCACAAGTCTCTTACCCACATTTTGCTTGGCGAGCACTCTGTTTGATTTTTGGGATAGGGATTCACTCAGTAGTACAGGCTGGCCTTGAACTCACTATGTAGACCAGGCTGGCTCAAATTCACAGCAATCCTCCTGCCTCAGCCTTCCCAGTGCTGAAATTACAAGCACGTGTCACCATACCTAGCTCTGGCTAGCACTTTAGACAGGTGGGGAGACAGAGGACCCCACACTGGGAAGTGTACAGGGCCTTCCCATCTGTTGTGGGCAGGACCAGAACACAGGAGATCTCTTCTCATTTTAACAGCTCACAACCAGAGTGGGCAAGAGACAGGATGATGAAGGAATAATTCACAAACTTCCTAGGAAACTGCTTCTACTTCCTCCTTCAGAGCCCCCGCACCACCAGTCTCTCCTTTTCTCTGCCCCCTGACATGAGTCTAATTCAACTCTGCCCTGTCACTGTGCATGCGGCTGCCCTTCTGCAGGCTGAGCTTCAGCGGGGCAGAGAACAGGTTGCACGCCATCTTTGAACTTAGCGCAGAGCCTACACTCAGGACATGGCCAACGTGAGGCCCCCAAACCAGAGGCCGGGTGGGGGCGCTGCCCAGACCTGCTGCTGAGGATGCCACTTCCCGAGAGCAGAGGGTCCTGGGGCTGGAGGAACCTGGTCTCCAGAGCACCCAGCCTTTGGTCCTCTGCCTTCCTGTTGCTCCTTCTGCAGGCCCACAGCAGTGGCAGCCAGTCTCAAACAGAAGAGGAGTCACCTGAGACCCAAGGACCCCACCCAGCCAGCCAGGAAGACACTCCCTGAACGGCCGCACCTGCCACTTCCCATTTTCCTCTGCACAAGGTGCGTCTGGCTTTGAAGATCTTTCTGTTTGTTTTTTAAAATAAAAGAAGAGAATGAGTCCTGACCCAGAGTTCTCTGAAGGGAAAAGAACTCCTGTTTGGCCTGTTGCACACAGCAGACCTCACGCCAGGCTTTTACTCTCCAGAGTGTGTGAAAGGTGAGGGTGGGCACCTGGTGAGCATGTGTGCAAGGGCTGTGCTCAAGGGAGGCAAAAGGGACGGGTACGCAGGTACAGACCAGACAACCAGAACTCGAGTTACAGTGCTTACTGCCTCAGCAACTCTGGGCAACTTGCTTACACTTTGGGCCACAGCCTCCTCTGCAAATCCAGAATAAAAAGAACCCCTATTCCACATATTATTTGAGAATGAGATTTCAGTATTAGGGCTTTATAACCACTAAACAGCATTTATGCATAAGCAGTTGTTAGAAGAAAGCCAAGCCAGGTGTGGTGGTGCACATCTGTAATGCCAGCAATCAGGAGGCTGAGGCAGGAGGATTGCTGCAAGTTTGAGGTCAGCTTGGGCTATATACATAGTAAGTCTAAGGTCAGTCTGAACGACACAGCCAGACTCTGTCTCAAAAACTAAAACCAAAACCAAAACCAAAACAAAACAAAAACAATGACAACAAAGAATCATTATGATTTGCCACAGCCACCCATCAGGTTATGCTGAAAACACAGATCTCAATAACTCCAGCCCCTTCTACCTTATTTCCAGAGATATGACAGAGTCACTCATGACAATGAATAAAACCTGGGCTTGTTTTAGAGCCTCCCAGTGGGCCTATGACAAGACCACACTTTATGACACCAATGCACAGAGACCAAGAGAGGCACAACCAGCTCCATCTCGCCCCTCCACCTCCCACTCCGCCTCTTACCTGCCCAGCTCCTCGCCGATGTCATAAAAGTCCTCTACCTTCTGTTGCTTGAATGACTCCATGTCTGGGCTCCTCATGGAGGACTGGACCCTACAAGCCTGAAACGGGGAGAGACCTGATGTTAGGACACCGTGACATCATTTAGTCCACGTCTGAAGTCACGGGCCACAAGGCAGCTGATAATTTCACAGTGATCCCCAGCCTGGCTCCTTCCACAAGAACTGCACTACTCAGGCAGCTTCTTGCCTGTGGCCAATGATGTCTGGTTCTTATTTGATTCAACTTATTTTTTTCCCCCAGGACTGGGGCTTGAACCCAGGGCCTTGCATTGCTTAAGCAAGCACTCTACCACCAAACTACATCCCCAGTCCTTTTTTAAGTATTTTGACACAGGGTCTCACTAACTTGCCCAGGCTGCCCTTAAACTTGTGATCCTCCTACTTCAGCCTCCTGAGTAGCTGAGATTACTGATATGCGCCACTACGCCCAGCTCTTAATTCAAATCTGTTAAGCATATGTGCTAGCAAAATGAACATAAATCACATTTACTAAGGGGACAGAAAAAGAGTCTTCTTTGCATCTTCAGATCTGTCTGCAGAAGTTCAAAGAAACAGATCACTGGCGAAGTTCAGCTATTCACATCCACTAGGAAAAGAGGCAGCTGAGGTACAGTAATAAAAGCACTCATTTTTGAGTCTGGAGTCCCGGGTTCAAGTCCCAGTTTTACTTGCGTGAGACAGTTAAACTGTCAGTCTTAACATTCTCATCTGCACAATAGAGCCAATACTGGAAGAGCCAAGTCCAAGTCCTGAGACTGTTTTGTAAACGATTAAACACTGACAAAGGCGAGGGATTATCATGACCTACACCCCCTCTGGGATTGCAAGTCTGGACGGATTGGCAAACACTCTCTCATCCTCCCAAAATGGGAGGGAACAGTGTGACAAACTTCAATAGGCACCAGGAGTCAGGGGACTGAGGGGCTGGTTCCAGCTTTGCCTACAATGTGCTCCGTGACCTCATGACTTGGGATTGGGGCCCTGGTTTCCTCTTCTGTGGGATGGCGTTAGCTCTGCCCACCCAGGGCACCTCAGGGAGAGCCCAGGGGTGTGCTCATCGTGCATTATCTACCCTGCGATCACCAGTTCCGGGGACAGCCATGTGCCACCCCAGCAGCACCCCACGGCCAATCATAAGGACAAAGCTAGCAGCCCGGACCTGCTTCCTGGGGTCATTACTTAGTGAAGATCTCTGGGAGATCCCCTTGGGCTGCCATGGACAGCTCTCCTGCCTGACAATCAGATGCCAACCATGCCCAGGCCCCAGGAGCCCCAGAAGACTATTTTCACCAGGCCCAGCGGAGGCACCATTCCGAAATAAGGACACATCACTGGTGCCTAACTAGTCTCTCAGGGGACATACACATTTCATCCCTCCCTCCACCTCTGTCCCCCACAAACCAGATGCTACCTCCCTTCTGTGGAGGCACACACATCCCCGCAAACCCCCTGGTGCTAGTCTTGTGTCAGGGCCCCCTCACTCTCAAACTCACCTCCTAGTCTTGGCAAATGTTCACGCACTGGCCTCCCTGCTTGGTCCCCACTGGCCTGAGCACATACGGGACACTGGGAAGGGCCGGCCCAGCAGCGCCCCCCGGGCTGAAGCGGGTTGGTACCCTCTCTGGGCCTCAGTCCCTTCTCTGTCAACAGGGATGACGCTCTCTGTGTCACCTACTCACACCTACTTCCAAGTGGAGTTCCGCTGTGATAAGACCAGCAACTGCCGCACACATAAAGAGCATGATTATTATTTGACTCACCCCAGACCATTGTTTATGTCTCTGCTTCCCACGCTGTTGAGGCAACCAATTCAGTTTCTTTCTCAGGAAACAGTTTTGGGGTTTCTCCAGCAGGTTTGGCTTGACCAGAACCAGAAGCCAGCCCTACCCTCACCCACCATGCTGACAAAGCTATTTCTGAGACAAGCCAGTGGGGAAGATGGAACCACTGTCTACCATCTTTTTGCTGAAAAAATTCTTCCAAAGAAACCACTGGGATCAGGTATACTAATTTCACACAGCTACCGGTAGACATATAAGCAGAAAACTCTAAAAGATTTTGTAGACAGAAACCCTGACAGGGGTTCCAGGGACGGCTAAGGTCTCTCGTTTGGTGAGAGACCGGCTCCATTTGTCATCTCTGGAGAAGCCCAGTTGCCCAGTAAATGGCTCCACTTCCTGGTTGACCAGGGGCAGGGGTAAGGAAGCCCTCAAAGAACAAACTTGGTTAAACTGATTGGCCTCATCTCACCTGTCCAGACTTAGCTCCCTCTCCCACAGAGCCTATTTTTGTTTCTTTGTTTTGAGACAGGGGCTCACTATGTAGTCCAAGCTGGCCTCAAACTCACAGGGATCCTCTTGCCTCAGCCTCACAGTTGATCACAGGCATGCACCATCATGCCTAGCTTTCACATATCCCATGTCACAGCCAAAACAGAGCGAAATCCCCGGCCCTCTTCATACACTTTTTTTTTCTAAACATTTTTTTTTTTTTTTGGTACCGGGGATTGAACTCGGGTCCTTGCTCTTGCAAGGCAGGCCACCGAACCACTGAGCTAAATCCCCGGCCCTTCATACCCTTTTAAGGTTAGAATTTTTCTCATTTTGTCTCTTAATATAATCTATGCCTATGTCCATGTCGACCTCAGAGGGAGAGAACACAAGTTTCACAGTCACAGAGCCCTGGATTCAAATTCCAGTTCTGCCTCTTAGGAATGCACTGTTCTTAATCATACACAAGTAACATTTCTGAGCTTCAAATTAATTCCATGGAAAAGGGTCCCACATAAAGCCTGCTCTTGGGGAGGATGTGAAGCAACTAGAATGCTCCAACACTGCCCAGGATTACACACTGGAGTTCACCATGCCAGAAAACGGCTGTGTAAATGGAGAAATGTGCACAATGATTTTCTAGAATGTTCTGTGCTAGGATGTTCACAGCAACACTATTAGCAATAACTAAAAATTAGAAACAACCAAATGATCAACAATACAAGAATGGATAGATCAATTGAGGTCTATCCATACAATGGAACTATTATACAACAATGAGAATTAACAAACTACTGCTCCCTCCTACAATAGGAATGAGTCTCACTAACACCAAGTTGAATGGAAGAAAAAAGATGTCAAAGACTACATACTGTATGATTCCATAAATTAAATCTATGGTGTTGGAGTCAGACCAGTGGTTCCTACTGGCGTGGGGTGGTGACCCAAAAGGGGACACTCGAGGCTTCGAGGTCTTGAGAAATTTGTTTCTTAACTTGAGTGGTTGTATCCTGGGTATATGGGATGTATTATTTTATATTTAAAAATTAAACTAATATCTACTTTATGGGACATAGAAGATAACATATGTGAAATGTTTAAATGGTTCCTAGATGTTATGGTTTGGGTTAAAAATGTCCCCCAAGCTGGATGTGGCAGCACACACCTGTAATCCCAGCACTCTTGGAGGCTGAGGTAGAAGGATCACAAGTTTAAACCCACCCTGAACAGTTTAGTAGCTTATCTTCATCAACTGATGAAATTACAGCTGAATGGGCTCTCAGGCAGGGGACCTATAGGAAGTAGGTCCGCCATAGGAAAAGGGTACATCCTCTCCCTAGCCCTTCTCTCAGTGTCTCTGCTTCTGGCTCTTCTATGATCCTCTGTATCAGCACAGCCCCAGAAACAATGGAGTTCAGTGACCATGGACTGAAATCTCCAAAACTGTGAGCCAAAATACATCTTTTTTTTGTGAAGGTGTTCAACTCAGGTACTTTGTCATAGTGACAAAAAGCTGACTACCACACTGGACAATCCCAATCCATATGAGTTCCTTCCCTCCGACCTGTTGTCTTGGGGCCGTGAGGAAAACTGTCATATTCTCACCCCTGTCCCCAGGTATCAGGTGGCACACAGCAGCACTCTGTAATACTGACTGGTTTGCAGTTGATGTCCACGGGTGCATTCAAAGACCTCTTGAGGTAAAACAACTGGCAACAGCTGGAAGCCCTTTCCCAATACCCGAAAGATCAATTTCTACTTGATCAGTTTACAAATATGAAAGTCAAGAGGAGAAACTCTAGGGTGGAACTATAGTCCCCAACCAGGATCCAGAGAAGGACCCGGGGCAGAGGCATCTGTCTGGCCCTGAAAAGCCAAAACCTCAGGGCACAGGGAGGACACAGCTGTGCTGTACTGAGGGGAGCAAATCATCAGTCCAGAGCTGCCATCTTGATACCCACCTCTCTCCTAATGGAGTCCTTAGAATTCCTGTTCATGCCACCTCCATAATCCCAGATCACTCTCCAGGCGGTGACACAGATCTCCTAAGACCCCACAAAAGGAACCTCAGGCACCTGTTTAGGAATTTGGAGACTCTGCTTCAGGATCCCGGGGTGAGGAAGGGAGCCAAAGCTGTTCCACACTGGCCACGCTGCACACTGGGTAAGAATGCACTGTGAAACAAAAGCTGGAAACCACAGCTATCTGGTGCTGCTCACTGGTCCGACTAACGGAGGAAACTGAGGTCCAGACAGGGGAAGTCCTTTGCTGACAGTCACAGGGCCAGCCCATCCAGGGTCCAGGACTTGTGTGATAGGTACCACCACCCTCCCTGCAGGCTTGAGAAGTCAGCCCTGTACTGAAGGACCACCCAAGGCAGAGGCCAGCAGTAGCCAAACACCCAAGACCGTCGCCAACACACACCTGCACTAGGGACCGCCACACCAGCCGCAGGGGATGCTACCAACAGCAGGAGGAGGCCCCACATCACAGCCCTCGGGCCAGCCCAGGCCCGGAGCACCACAATCCCTGATGCAGAGCTGGGGTGGGAGCAGACATGTACACCCCACATCTCCCAAGTTGGAGGTGATCAGAGTCAGCTCAGGTCTCATCCTGTTAGCCAGAAACCTGGCCCGGGGTCAGTAGATATCCAGCCACATCCCCACCCCTGCTCCCAGCCCAAGGCCCCCTGCGTAAACTGCTGGGCTATTAGTGAGGTTCTTGTCTGTGCCAGATTAGTCTTCGGGGGAAATAGGTAAGAGAGAAGCAGCTCGGGTGCCAGCCCGCCTCAGTCAACAAGACTCCCCTGAAATATCTGCACAAGCAGTGGGCGCAGAGTCGGGAGCAGCGCAGCAGCCCCCACTGCCTCTGCCCAGTGCTCACCCCTCTCTTGCCACTCCCTGTGCGGCCTTAGAGACGCTTGCCTACCTGGGCTGAGAAACTCATTTACACATTGCCAAGTTAGAGTAGGGTCCGCCAGACCTACACTCGCCACGGTGCACGCCCATGCCCGGCCCAAGGCCCTACCTAATGGCTCCTGTCCTTCTAGGTCACGCTTAGGGACGGTCACGACGCCCTTGTAAGCCCCCGCCCTAGACCGCAGCGACTGAGGGGTGCCCCGCGTGCTCAGCGCTGCCGGCACCCGGCTCCTGCAGCGGGGCGCACAGCTGCCCAGGAGGCGCACTGCGAGGGACACTGCAGTATCACCTGCCCAGGGCAGAAGCAGTGGCGACAGAAGATGAAACCCAGCCTCCCTCCTTCGGAGCAAGCCCA
>NW_022900937.1:15945822-15961358 GCF_012274545.1 Fukomys damarensis
CGGCCTGGGAGGACTCGCGAGGACCGGCGAGGGCGAGCGCAGCCCGGGACCCCCTGGCGTCTTTCTGGCTTCGCCTCTGCCGCGCTGTGGTGCCTCGGGCAGGTCAGCTCCCCTCTCTGAGCCTCGTGTGCTGATTGACTTAAATGGTAATGCGTGCTATACACCCTGGCACCGTTGCTCGGAAAAATAGTATTTCTGTGCCCCGCTTTCCCATGGCCCACACCCCGTGGGTAAGGGAGTCGTAGCAGGCGTAGACCCCTCCGCTCCCAGCCAGGATCCTGGGAGCCGCCCGCCTCGCAGTCCCCTGTACCCCCAACCCTCCTAGGGTAGGCCGGATCTTCCCATCAGGCCTTCCTGACAAGAGTGAATTCTTTCCCTCTTCCCTCTGCCAAAAACTCCTGGGGGTGAGCGGGGACCACAGCGGAGGAGGCGATAGGGGAAAGAAGCGGAAACAGTGCAGTGGTCTTTCAATTCCAGAAGCCTTAGGGGAGGAAACCGAGACTCCCGCCAGGGATTCGATCCTTGGATCTCCCAGACAGCGAAGGGAGCCTGAGCGTCTCAGAAGTGCAGAGCTGGTCCCCCGCTGCCTAGGGCCTGAGCCCCTTTGCGGGAAGGGAAGACCCCTAATGCTAGCTTCGGGAGGAACTGTGGGGGTGCTGGCTGGGAGAGGCGAACAGTGTGGGCCCAGACTGGGCTGCTCGGCCCCTGATCCCCGGATCACCGCTACCTCGCTTTCCCAACCTCGCTTTCCCCAGACCTCATTCTCAGCTTTCATCTTCCTACGTCTGAGTCACAACACATCTGCCTTTGGCACCTGCCTAATTAGAAAACACGGCGGCTCAAAGGGTATTGTCAGTCAACCTGGTCACTTCTGAGATGTGAAACTGAGGCTCCGAGAAGGGAAGTTACTTGTCCAGCCAGGGTCACACAGCTGGTGGGAGGCAGAGCTAGGATTAAAACGTGCACCCCGATCCTCAGCTGATCAATACCTCACCGGGCCCAGGCGGCTCCTGCGCCATGCTGCTGTGTGCATATCCCGCTTCATGGCCAGGTTGCAGTTTCCTGCCTCTGCCCTTCGGTTTGAGCGATTTCCACCACCGTTCTCCTCATCCCATCCTGCAGTCGCACCTGTCCTTCAGACTCTCCGCGGGGCCCCGGAAACCTCCCCCTGGATGGCGCTCTAAATCCCTCTCCCTCCGAAGCGCACCCTCTTTGTACCCCTCTTCTCATTCCCTTCTGCTCAGGCCGGCGTCCGATTTTCTTTTCCTCAAAATAGTGTCTTGCCCAACCGGAACACACCCAGTGCCTGAATCCCAAACCCAGCGAAAAGATTGTTGAATTGAATCCCGAGCGTGGAACTGCCACGGGGAAGGGGCGTGACTACCTTGTTTTCCATTGTCCCCCCCCCAAGGTATCCAGGTGCCTGGTAACCTCAAGTCGGAGAGACGCATGCATGGACAGCTAATTTAAGTAGTTTCCAATTACATTGCTCTGCCATGTGCCTTCTAGTGCTTTACCTTACTTGCTTTTGTGTGTGTGTGTGTGTGTGTGTGTGTGTGTGTGTGTGTATTACCAGAGACGTTTTATTTTATCAAAGACCTTGACAGTGTTAGGAAACTTTCAGGTATGAGATGACTTTAAAAAAAATTTTTTATCGGTACATTTTAGATCCACTTAATGATCACACTCATCTTAGGGAAATTTGGACCTGCACATGATATATCTCGCTTTTTTTCCTCCACTCTGCTCCCCTCCCTTCAACTTTTATTCCCCTTTATTCCCCTAAAACTTTGTTTCCATTTTTTCCTTGTTCCTTCCTTCCTCCCCCACCCTTGTTCCCCTTCTCATTTGTACATTTTCTTCCCATTTCCCACTATTACACATTTTAGTTCTTATTTACACTTTCAGTTTCTCACACTGGAGAAACAAATGCAGTTTTTACACATGTATCTGATTTGTTTCACTTAAGAGTACCCTCTCAAGGGCCGGGAATTTAGTTCAGTGGTTCCGGTGCCTACCTCACAAGTGCAAGGGCCAGAGTTGCCCACAACCCCACCAGCATTTGTTATTGGTTATTTCTTGATAGCAACCATTCTTTCTGGAGATGGAGTCTCAGTGATGTCTTAATTTGTATCACTCAAATCTCTGGAACGACCAGTGATGCTGAACATTTTTTCATATGTTTATTTGCCATTTTTATTTCTTCATCTGAGTAGTGTCTATACATTTTAGATTCCCATTTTTAGACTGCATTTTTAAATTTGGGGGATCTGACTTTTTTGAATTCTTTTTATATTCGAGATATTAGACCTTTGAGGAACGGGTGGCTACATTTTTTTTCCCATACTGTGGGTTGTCTCTTTACCCTAGAGATGATTTCTTCTGCAATGCAAAAGCTTTTTAATAAGATGAGATCCCAGTTGTTGATTCTTTGTGATATTTCCTGTGCAGTTAGGGGTTTTGTTCATAAAATCTTTACCTACACCTATTCTGCCTTCCAGTAGACTTAGTGTTTCTGTTTTAACATTTATCTTTGATCCACTTCTATTTTAGTTTAGTGCATGGTGAAAGATATGGGACTAGTTTTAATCTTTGGCATGTGTAAAGCCAGTTTTTGCAGCACTATTTGTTAAAGAAACTATCTTGCTTCCAGTGAAGGGGTTTGGCTCCTTTATCAAAGAAAAAGTGGCTGAATATGTCTGAAGTTGTTTCTGCATGTTCTAATCTGTTCCACTGATCCTCGGGTCTGTTTTTTGGTCAATACCGTGCTGTTTTTATCACAATAGCTTTGTAGTATAATTTCCAGTCAATAATTGTGATCCCCCTGCCTTGCCTTTGTTGCCCAGAATTGCTTTTGCTATTCTAGGCCTCTTCTGGTTCCAAATGAATTTAGGACTGTTTTCTCTAATTTTGTGAGATATGCTATTGGTATTTTGATTGGGATTGCAAAAATCTGTACAACAATTTTGAAAGTATGGCCATTTTCACTATATTGATTCTTTCTATCCAAGTACAAGGGATGTCTTTCTGTTTTATGATTTCCTCTTTGACCTCTCTTTTCAGGATATTGATACCCTCCCCCTTTTTTTGGTACTGGGGATAGAACTTGGGTCCTTGAGCTTATGAGGCAGGCAGTGGAACCACTGAGCTAAATCCCCAGTCCTGTTAGATTGATTCCTAGGTAATTCATATTTTTGAATATTAGTGTGAAAGGTGTGGTCTTTCTAATTTCTCTGTCAATTTGTTTTTTGTTTACAGGAAGGCTATTGGTTTTTGAGTGTTGACTTGTATCCAGCTAAGCTACTGAACTTGGCTATTAAATCTAGAGGCCTTTCGGTGGAGTTTGGGGGGGTCTTCTATTTTGTGTATCATGTCATCCATGAATAATGGTTATTTAACTTCTTTCTTTCTTGTCCTTATTCCTTTTCTTTCTCTTGTCTAATTGCTTTGGCTAATGTTTTCAGAAATATATTGAGAATGGAGATGGTAAACATCCTTATCTTATTTCTGATTTTTAGAGTAAAAGCTTTCAGTTTTTGTCCATTTAGTATGATGTTAGCTGTTGGTTTGTCATAGATGGCTTTTATCAGATTGAGATAAAGACCATCTATATCAATTTCTTCAGGGTTTTTATCATGAATGGGTGTTGAACCTTGTCAGATGCTTTTTCTGCATCTGTTCAGAGGATCATATGGTTTTTGTCCTTGACTCTGTTAATACAGTGTACATTTATTGATTTGTGTATGTTGAACCATCCCTGCATACATGGGATGAATCCTACTTGGTCATGGTGTACAATCTTCTTGATGATTTGCTGTATTCTGCTTGCTAATATCTTATTGAAGATTTTTGCATCTATGGTCATTAGGAAGATTGGCCTATAATTCTCCTTTTTCGTTGGATCCTTCTCTGCTTTTAGTATCAGGGTAATGCTTGCTTCCAGGAATGAATTTGGGAGTATTGCTTCCCTTTCAATTTCATTAAAAGGCCAGGGATTTCATTAGGAAGATTGGCCTATAATTCTCCTTTTTCGTTGGATCCTTCTCTGCTTTTAGTATCAGGGTAATGCTTGCTTCCAGGAATGAATTTGGGAGTATTGCTTCCCTTTCAATTTCATTAAAAAGGGCCAGGGATTTGGTTCAGTGGTTCCACCACCTGCCTCACAAGCACAAGGGCCTGAGTTTGATCCCCGAAACAACAACAAAAAAAGCAGGCTTTATCAATGTTATTATTAAAGAGTTTGAGAAGTAACAGCAGTAGGTCTTCTCTAAATTTCTTATAGACTTTATCAGAGCTTTGGCTTTTCTTTGTTGGAAGATTTTTAATCACATCTTCAATTTCATTAGATGTATTGGTTTATTTAGAATTATTATATCTTCTTGATTGAGCTTTGGTAATTCGTAGGTATCTAGTAGTCTGTCCATTTCTTCTGAGTTTTCCATTTTATTACAGAACAGTTTCTCCAAGCAGATATTGATGATCTTCTGGATTTCTGCAGAATCTACTGTGATTTCATCCTTGTCACTTCTAATAGCATGGATTTGAGTCTTTTCTTTCCTTTTTTTGATAAGGTCAGTGAAAGGTTTGTCAATTTTACTTAATATTTCACAGAACCAACTCTTTGGTTCATTGATTCTTTGTATTGTTTTCTTACTCTCCATGCATTAATTTCTGCTCTGATCCTTTCTTTTTTTAAATAAATTTTCTTTTCTTTTTTTTGGTACTGGGGATTGAATTTGGGTCGTCGCACTTGCCAGGCAGGTGGCGGAACCACTGAGCTAAATCTCCAGCCCATTGCTCTGATCTTTATAGTTTCCTCCCTCATACAAGCTTTGGATTTGACTTGGTCTTCTTGTTTTAGAAGCTTGAGGTTCAACATTAGGTTGTTTACTTGAACTTGCTGTTTTTCTGATATGGGAATTCACCATTATACATTTTTCTCATAAAACTGCTTTCATTGTGTCCTATGTTCTAGTATGTTATATTGGCATTATTGTTTAGTTGTAGAAACTGTCTGATTTCTTTACTTTCCTCTGAGATGCATTGATTGTTCAGGAGGGTGTTATTTAAGTTTCATGTGTTTATGAAGTTCTTGTGGTTTCTTTTATCATTGATTTCCAATTTCATTGCACTATGGTCTGATAATATGTGTGAGACAGTTTCAATTCCTTTGCATTTGCTTAAGCATGTTCTATGAGGTAGTGTGCAGTCTATTTTGGATAATGTCTTATGTGCAGCTGAGAAGAATGTGTATCCTGATGTTGTGGGGTGGAACACTCTGCAGACATCTATAAAGTCCGTTTATTCAAAAGTTTGATTCAGCTGTGATTATTTCTTTGTTAATTTTTTTGTCTAGTCGATCTGTCTCTTTGTGACAGTGGTATTGAAGTCCACCATTGCAAATGTATTAGTACTTATTTAATTTTTCATGTCTGTTAATATTTGTTTTATGTAGTTTGATGCCCTGGTATTTTATGCATATGTATTTGTGATTGTTATCTCTTCCTCTTGGATTATCCTTTTGCAAGGATATACTGACCTTCTTTGTCTCTCTTAATCAGTCTTGGCTTGAAATCCACTTTGTGTGCAAATAGAACAGCCACCCCTTCTTTTTTCCAGGTTCCTGTAGCATGGAGTATCAGTTTCCATCCTTTGATTTTCTGTCAGTGAATTTGTTCTTGAATTAAATGTGTTTCTTGTATGCAGTATATTGCTGGATCTTGCTTCTTGCTTCTACTAGTGCTTCTTTTAATTAGTGAATTGAGACAATTTACATTGATGATTATAATTGATATGTATTAACTTATCCTTAACAGGTCATTTTTCTGTTGTTAGTTTCCTTTTATTTTTCTCCCATCTAATTGTTTTTCTTGCCTGGTGGATTCATTCTTTTGGGGTTCATGGAGATTTTACTCCCATTATCTCTTTCTAGAATGTCCTTTACAACATTTTGGAGTGCTGGTTTGGTGGTCATAAATTTATTTAGGTGTTGTCATGGAAGTATCTGATTTCTCCATCAATTTTGAAGGATCATTTTGTGATATATCAAACTGGGTTGGAGGTCATTTTCTTTTAGGGATTTAAATACTTCAGTCCAAGCTCTCAACTTGAGGGTTTACGTTGAGAAATTTTCTGTGATTCTGATGGGCTTTCCTTTATAGATGATTTGTTTCTTTTCTTTAACAGCTTTTAACATTCAAATTGTGTTGAATTTCTGGAATCTTGACTATTGTATGTGATGGGTAATTTTTTTTATCATGGTTAATTGGAGTTCCATATGACTCATTTATCTGTATGTCAAGTTCTTTTTTCATACTTGGGAAGCTTTCTGTCATTATTTCTGTGAACAAGTTTTTGTTTGTTTGTATTTAAGTAGGGATTTTTTTTGTTTTTTTGTTTTTTTTTTTGGTACCAGGGAGTGGACTCAGGATTTCATGCATGTGAGGCAGGGGGTGGAACTACTGGGTAAATCTCCAGCCTTTTTTTGTTTGTGTGGTTTTTGTTTTTGTTTTTGGTAATGAGGATTGAACTCATGACCTTGTGCTTGCCATGAAGGAGTGGTGCCACTGAGCTATATCCTCAGCTTGTAATCAGGTTTTTTAATGTCATTTGTGCTATCTCCAGCTTGTTCATTGACTCTAATCAATCTTATGTTATTCTTCTTTGCACAATCTAGCAGCTGTTAGCAACTGTTAGATTAATTTTTTGTGGTCTCTTGCTATTTTTGGCGGGGAGGTACTCGGGATTGAACTCAGGACCTTGCACTTGTGAGGCAGGTGGCAGAACCACTGAGCTAAATCCCCAGCCCTCTCTTGCTATTTTTAAGAAGTCTTTCTTTTCGATTGCTAACCACAATCCTTTCTTCCATATCTGATATTCTGTCCTCACATTGGCTCATTCTGCTGTGTATACTTTCAATGAAATTTTGTATCTCCTGGATATCTGTTTGAATCTGTTTCATGGATTCCATTTCTTTCCTATGTTGGTCATACTTGGTTTCCATCATTTTTCTAATTGCTTCTCTTTTTTAAAAATCTGTATATGCTTTAGAATAAGAATGTCTTTCATTATGCTCACCATCTCTGTAGTTATCTGAGAAATTATTTCTGATCTAACTTTTTCTAGAGCCTCATTCATCTGCTCTATTACTTCCAGTATTACCACTTCAGAGTTCAGGTGGGTGTCTTTTTCAAATTGTTCCACCTCACTGCCCCCTGGGTTTGCCTTTGGTGAGCTGAAAGTCTGGGGTTACATCTTAAGTGTCTTCTCATTTTATTTTATTTTTAGTTTGATTCCAGGGTGAACGCTTGTAAATTGCTTATGGCAGATGTTTTTATTGCTAGTACTGAGAACCTTTAGGGAACATCTACTTGTCAGAGATGCCTTCCAGGTATATTTGGATTTTGAGCTTTGAATCTATTACAAGATCCTACCTCTTCAATTTATTGGGGATGATAAGTTGCTTCCTATTTGGCCTAGCCCCTGGTTCTTTGATACTGGCCTATAGTATTGTTTATGACCCTTAGGCTATCTCAGTCTTGGCATACCAGGAAAAACAACTGATTAGAACAATTATGCCACCATGGCTAAAGTAGTACAATCAGCAATAACAACACCATCAAACACAGCGTAGAGAATGACAAACTGTGGTAAATGTTAATTTGCCACTTTTAACTGTGTGAACTATATTTGTGGTTATATAACAAAATCTAAAACAAATCAGAAAATTGTATACACTTATGCCTTCAATTTGGCGATTTCATACTCAAGGAGGAAGATTTAAAAGGGGTTGGGGGGAAAATAGAGAAATAGAAGAAGAGGAAGAGATTAGAAGCAAGACTGATACTTCCAAAACTGTTATACAGATTCAATGCAATCCCAACTGAAATCGCAACAGTATATTTCACAGAACTAGAGAAAACAATCCAAAAATTTATTTGGAACCAGAAGAGACCTAGAATAGAAGCAAGGCTGGAGGACAAAGGAAAATTACACAAACTTTGGGAAATCAGTGAAGAAGGCAGAGGGGAAAGAGAGAAAGAAGAAATAAAAAGAAGAACAGAGGGCCAGAGATTTAGCTCAGTGGTTTCACTGCCTGCCTCACAAGCACAAGGTCCCAAGTTCGATCCCCAGTACAAAAAAAAAAAAAAAAAAAAAGAAAAAGAAAAGAATAGAACATGCCAGGCGCTATGTCACATGCCTGTAATTCCAGCACTCAGTAGGCTGAGGCAGGATCACCATGAGTTGAGGCCTGTCTCAAAAAACAAACAAACAACAAAACTAAAACCAATGTCCCTAGTTGTATAAAAACAAGATCAAGCTGGGCATGGTGGTACATGCCTGTAATCGTAGCACTTGGAAGGCTGAGGCAGGAAGATCACTGTGAATTCAAGACCAGCCTGGGCAAGCGAGTTCCAGGTTAGTCTCAACTACATTGTGAGACCCTGTCTCAAAAACCAAAACAAACAAAAAACCCAAGATCGAGAAGAAAACAAAAACAAGAAAAGATGAAAAAAAGTGTCAGGGCCAGGGATGTAGCTCAGTGGCACCACACCTGCCTGGCAAGCACCAGGTCCTGAGTTCAATCCCCTGTACTGCAAAAATAGCCCACTTCAGGGTGTGTCTCTGCTGTCACTGGTAGACAGAGTGGGCAGAGCCCAGATCTGTGTTTATTAATCCTAGCATATCAGCCATAGATCTATGGCAGAGTAGTAGACAATCCCAGCAAGCCTGCACCTTTAGTTCCATTGAAGCTCAGGCTGCTTTCTGGCTGTGAGGCTGGAACCAGATTTGTTCAGCCTGCAACACTCTATGTACCTCCTGCCAGCTTGAACTTGATTCTGCCTCACCCTGACACTGGTAGTTTCTAGATGGAGCCAGCCAGCAGCTGCTCTGAGTTCCAAGCTCAGTTGGTCTCTCTCCAAGACGGCTAATGGCCAATCACCCTCTGTTGGGGAATATCTGAACCTGAACAATTCACCAGCATGTGCAGTCCCGTGTCCACTGCTCCATTCCACTGGTGCATTTCTCTGTGAGGTTTCTGGGGTCCCCAGTAGTCACTATGCATCTGCAGGCTTGAGCTGCCCCGCCCCCTCCACGCAGTGAGTCAGGGCTCAGGGAGAAAGTGCTGCTTGCCCCCTCCTTCTTCCGCACTGGAGCCTCTCTTCACTCTCCTCCATGGGCTGCAGTTCTCACTTCATATCCTTGCTGGGTCCCAGGGATCTACTTCCCTCTTTCTTCTCTTCCTCACCTTGCTATAATCCAGCATCTGGACACCAAATCTCAGAGAGGCTGTTTCTCTGCTGTTCACCTCTCTGCCATCTCCCTGGAAGTCCTTTACTATTTTGTTTTTTGTTTTTGTTAAGACAGCATCTCACACTATGTAGGTCAGGCTGTCTTTGAACTCATTATATAACCTAGGGTGGCCCGTCCTGCCTCAGCCTCCCAAGTGTTGCGATTATATACGTGTGCCCACCAAGTACTTTACTTTAAAGTGGCTGCTACTCTCCCATTACCTCAAATGAGGTAACTGAGGCTTGGGGAATGACTTAACCTAAACTCACCAGCTTGTGAGTGAGAGGTGGTATGAATCTTGCCGTCCCATCTCCAAAGCTCAGGCTCTTCCTGCTTTCCTTCACTGACTGCCCTCAATTAAAGCTTTAAGATTTCTAAGAGTGTTAATGCAGGGCTTTTCTAAATTTCCCATGCTTAGACCACACTCTACATCAATTACATCAAAACCTCTGGGAGTGTCTGGCTTCAGTCATTGTTAAAATTCCCCAAGTGAGTCAGATGTGGAGGTGCATGTCTTTAATCCAAGTACACTGGGAGGCTGAGGCAGGAGGATCACAAGATGGAGCCCTACCTGGGCAATTAAGCAACTTAGTGAAACTGTCTAAAAAAAAAGAGGGCTGGGAATGCAGCTCAGTGCAAAGTCCTGGGTTTAATCCCCAGCATCGTAACAACAACAACTCCCTAGGCGGTTCCAATGCACAGGGCCATGAGGAAATGAAAGCATCCTTCATCAGCCCAAATGGCAAGGACATCTGGGGAAACTGTTTTGTAGAGGACACACGAAGAATTGTGAAATGGAGAGTCAGGGGAACTGGCTGCTTCCCTAGGAGAGAGGGAGACCGGAAGGAGAGCAGAAGGGGAAGCAAAAAGGTTTAAGATGCAATGATGTTTACTAATTCCCCATAATGAATGTGTTCGTTATGCATCACAAACATGTTCGTGCTATAATAATAATTAAAAAATTCCAAGCCCTCAGTTAAAGACATAACCAGAGGGCAGGCAGCAAAGGACAACGGCAGTGGTGACATTTGTCCTGACACACACCCTGGTGCTTAGAGGGTCTGCAAAGCCTAATGACCTCCTGACAAGGAGGCAGACCAGGGACAAAGCTGGTGTCTGTGTTAGCCATGGAAGGTGCCAGTAGGATTGGCAGAGAGCAGTGGTGACAAAACCTATGGCACACGTGCCCTAGTGAGCTGTTCATTATCACTGAAAGCTCTAAAAGGTTCGCCATCACTGGCATAGAGGATGCAAGCATGAGGGCTAAATGCAGGGAGTCTTGCTGGACCACCCGAGAGTGGACCCAGCTCACAGCGTACTGTGTGATCATGGGTAGGCCACTTGATTCTGTGCCTCAGGATCCCCAGCAATCAAATGGAGCTAACAAGAGCATTTGTCTCTTGCTTTGTTGCAAAGGTTGTTAGTTCTCAGTGTGTGGGAAAGGCTGAGATCTGCATCTGCCTCTTGGTAAACTGCTCATCCAGTAGGAGCTATTTTTGCTTTTCTTTAAGCATCTGGCATGAGCCCCTCTAGTGAGAAGATGGCTTCTATTCACCTCCACCCACTTCCTGGGTGGGAGGCAGGCAGGAAGCCTCCTCCTCCCAAAGGTGACCTGGCAACCGGGTTCAAAGCCCTTCCCAACCCCGCCCATCCTGCCCTGTGCCCTCTTCACTCCCACACCTCATCCCCTACCTGTGTGAGGCCTTGGCCCACCCCAGGGAAGGAGCCCGGGAGGTGGGAGGAAGGGAGGAAAGAGCAGGGGTGGAGGCGCTGTCTCCCTGGAGGACGGGTATTTCCTGCCTTGTGCACTTGCTCATTTGCTCTGCCAACCTGCACTAGCACCTTTGGGGGCTGGGTACTTGGGTAGGGAAACGAGCAGACTCAACACTGGGAAGGCTCTGGTCTCTTCTGGGTGATGCCTAGAGAGAAGGGAAGGCCTGCGTCTAGTTGAAAGCAGAGTCGTTGGTGGGAAAGACCAGCCCAGAACACCGTGTGTGAGAAGGGCAGGTACACGAGGTGGGAGCAGCTGTGTGAAGGGTGGAGGCGTGAAGCCTCCTGTCATTTATCACCAGGACATCCCCCTGCACCAGCATGAGGTCACTCAGCTGGATCATGGCCCAGGCCTCTGTCATTGCCTTCTCTTTCAGACAGAGGCTGGTGCTTGGCCAGGGCCCTAACCCATACCCACCTTCTAGGACTACAAATGACTCCCAGGAACTTCTCCAGGCTCAAGAATCAGACACTTGATCTGTATTCCTGCTCAGCCACACTCTGGGCAAGTGGCTTTCCCTCTCTGAACCTCAGTTGCCTCATCTGTAAAACAGGAATAATTGTGCCAATGTGAGGACCAGACTTGGTCACACTGCCATATTGAAAAAGCATCAGCACACACAGCTTCCCTCCCGACACGGATGTGCTCTCCCTCGAGACAGTCTGTCCCTTGCGCTATCCCTGAAGTACTTCCTCTTTCTCCTTCATCTACCCACACCTCAGCTTGGGTCCAGCTCTGTCATACTTTAGATCTTTCCTGGTAGCCATCCTGGGCCTGCTGGCTGGGCCCTCAGGAAAGGAAGCAGCCACCTGGGCCTGCAGGAACTCAGCACCAAGCAGAGCTGCCCTGGAAACAGATGCTGGGCTGCTGTGTTCTGGGGCCAGGCCAGAGGCTGGGCAGACCCAGCCAGGATGAGGAAAGAAAGATGGGTCTCCCATCCCAGAGGAGAGGTCTCTTCCTCTCTTCCCAGAGCCCAGTCACCTCTGCCAAGCTGAAGCTGTGTGGTACAATTTTGAAGGTTAATTTATTACAGAAAAATTAAATGATACATAAAGTAATTATTCATCCTGCAAAAACCAGTTATATAAGTCAGATAATGTTATCACAATGCACTATGGCTCAACTTGATCTGTGAATATTTATACATTATTATAATAGAAATGACAAATTTTTATCTAGCAGGGCATGATGGTTCATGCCTGTAATCCCAGGGGGAGGCGGAGGCAGAAAGACTGTGAGTTTGAGACCAGCCTGGGCAACGTGGCAACTCATCAAGACCATATCACAAAATAAAAATAAAAATAAAAACATTAAAAAGGGCTAGGGATGTAGCTCAGTGTGAAGGCCTTGGGGTCTATCCCAAGTACCGCAAAATAAGGAAATAATAATAAAAACAACAGTAGCAAGAGCAACAATAAAAAGAATAGTAAAAGATATACCAAAAGAAAATTATCTTTGTGGGGCGGGGGGGTGGTGCACACCAGTAATCCCAGCACTGGGGAGGCTGAGGCAGGAGGATCGCTGTGAGTTTGAGACCAGTACATAGTGAGTTCCAGGTCAGTCTCAACTACATAGTGAGATGCTGTCTCAAACAAACAAGAAAACAAACAAACCAAAAAAGAAAGTTATCTTTGGCTAAAAAACGGTAACTGTCTTCAGATTAAAGGAACCCACTTAGTACTAAGTAGAAATAATTTTAAAATGCCTATACCAAAGACACATCATGATAAAATTATTTTTGTTTTTGCAGTTCTTGTTATTTAGTTATTTGTATTGCCTTTTATAGGCCTAACAACTCCCCGGAACAAGTAAGAAATTAACCATGAGACCCCTTGGAAAATTGTGAGAACTAGTTGGTAGAGGTTTTGCATTGCATACTTTTCTATATTTCTTGCTGTTGAACCACCTGATGGTATTACTCATTTCAGAAGCTGAAAAAAGTGCTAAACATATTTGTGCACTAAAAACTTGGAAAATAAATTTGCAGTGCAGTATAAGGGGCAAAAAATACTAACATCCACATTGTATAATTCTTATTTTTTTTTTTTTTAGTACTGGATATCAAATCTAGGGCTTTTACACCGAGTTACATCCCCAATCCTTTTTATTTGTTTATTTGTTTGCTTATTTTTGTTTTTTTAAGACAGGATCTCACTATGTAGTTCAGGCTGGCCTTGAGGTTATTATGTAGCCCAGGCAGACTTTGAACTCTGAGTGATCCTCCTGCCTCAACCTCCCAAGTGCTAGGATTATAGGTGTGCACCACAATGCTAGACTATTTCTTTATTTGATACAGGATCTCACTAAGCCTCCCAGGCTAAACTCAAATTTGTGATTCTCCTGCTTCAGCCTCCCAGACCACTGCAATTACAGATATACACCACTATGCCTGGCTTAACTGAGTATTGATTTGTTTTTTTGAGAGGAGGTCTTACTCTGCAGTCCAGGCTGGTCTTGAACTCACCAAGTATCCCAGGCTAGCCTTGAACTCTAGGCAATCTTCCTGCTACATCTCGATAGAAACATTGACAAAGAATACAAACATGGTTAAGGTCCGGGGATTTAGTCCAGTGGTGCTGCCACCTGCCTTGCAAGTGCAAGGTCCTGAGTTCGATCCCCTGTACCAAAAAACCAAAAGCCAAAAACCAAAACAAAACAAGAAACAAACCCATAGTTAAAAATCTTTTTTATCCTTCCCTAATGCAAAGATTTTAAAATAATAATAGTCAACATTAATGTAGAGACATCCTCACATTCTTCACGGGCATCAGTTGGTACAATTCCTTTAGAAGGCAATTCAGAAAATAGGTGTCAAAGGTTCAAAATTATTCATAATCATTGGCAAAGTGATTCTACATCTAAGAATCTTAAGTGATCATCACCGGTCAGAGCAAAGGCACAAGCTACAGAGCCCTGAGAGATGGGCCGCACTCATATTGCCTGTGTAAAGGGTTTGAGACTGTGCCCTCTGGGTTCCTCTAGAGGTGCTGGGGTCACCTAGGGAGGCCAAGCGCAGCTGGCAATGCCGACTCTAAGGAATCGTACTCTGCTGCCATCTAGGGTTTGCCCCCCATAATGGCACCCAGCTAGAGATAGACCAGTTGCCACTAACAATCTCATCAAGAAACCCTCTCCTTTATGTACATGTACACATTCCCCACAATGAAGGTAATCCTTATGTACTGCAAATATGCACTAATAATTTTTTTTTAAAAAAGAAAGAAATGGGGATTTAGCTCAGTGGTTTCGACGCCTGTCTTGCTAGCACAAGGTCCTGAATTCAATCCCCGGTATCAAAAGTAAATAAATAAAAATAAATAACTAAAATAAAAAGAAAGAAATGAAGGCCCCCCAAATTCAGGAAAAACTAATCGCATGTTTAGATTTGACGAAGAGTGGACAGAAACGTGACAGAAGGGAGTGCTCTAATGAAAACAAGTTCAGAGTCCTCTGGGCCTCTCTGGGCAGTGTTCTTCCTCCAGAGATGGGCGGGGGCCCCTGTGGCTCAGTCTCCTGACCTCTGATAAGTTATTCAGAGATTTCTTTAGGGTCAGCTCATAAACAGCAAGACAGGGAAAGGTTAGGAGGTTCAAGGCTGGGTTTCATGATTTGCTGAGGTGAACGGCACTTCTAGTTTTTAGGATCTGCCCTGAGGAAGAGAAATTCTGGTGTCAAGACTGCTTTAGAAGACGAGAGGAGGGGCCGGAGATTTAGCTCAGTGGTTCCGCAGCCTGCCTCGAAAGCACAAGGACCCGAGTTCAATCCCCAGTACCAAAAAAAAGAAAAAAGAAGACAAGAGGAGTGGGAGACAGGAGGACAGGAGAGACCAAGTTTGAGGCCTTCGGTCTCTTTAGTTCAAAGTACTGAGCATGCTGAAGCACGAAGCTTCTGGGTATCATTTTCTAAGCCTCGGCACGGTCTTGTGACCATGGTCCATGAGCGCTAGAGTCCCCTCAGACAATGCCTCTTGTATCTTCTAGAAGTAGACAGCAGCAACACGGCACACGTGTGGACATGCGGCATTAGGTGGGGGACATGGAGCAGGGGTGCACCCTTATTTCCGACCTTGGCCCTGGGCCACACACTGCCATGAAGAAATTAAATGTTGGTCTTAAGAGCCTGGTGGATTTATAATTTAGAAACATGGGATTACAGTAATAATTACAAATTAGGAACACTGGCTGGGAATGGTGGTTCCTGCCTGTAGTCCCAGCTACTCAGGAAGCTGAGGGATCATTTGAGTCCAGCAGTTTGAGGCCAGCAAGGGCTACACAATGAGCTTTCACATCTCAAAAGAATTAAAAAATAAAACCAAGTCCATATCTTAATAAAAGTTAAGAAAATTTCAAAAAAGCATAAAGACATAAAACTTGGAAACATTTTATTACTTCTGTATGCTAGAGAACAGATTTTTTTAAAGAGCTTTAGAAAAAAAGGAGACATTGAGAACTTTCATAGCAAAAAAAAAAAA